>NC_134710.1:149836831-149979331 GCF_043290135.1 Rhipicephalus microplus | reverse complement strand
GAGAGCCATAGTAAGACGTCGGGAAGCCTTCAGGGAACACAGGTATTCTAAACACTGGGGTGAACCGGAAGATCATGACAAAAGATTGATTAGTATATGGGGTTTAACGTCCCAAAACCAAGATGATAACAAAAGAAAATGGGATAACTTTGTTGAGTTGCAGAAGGGAAGCGTTCAATCTGAGCAATGAAAAGATTAGAAGAAAGGGGGCTCAATGGATGGCGGAAGTAAGCAAAAAAGAAGGGAAAGGCACCTGCAAAGTTTTGGAACGATCTCAATTCTCTGAGTGATAAGACAAGCATGGAACAGAGGTTTATAACTACAGTTCAAGAGGTGAAACTAGAGATGAGGCAATGGAATATATAAGAACAATGATGACAGAAAAGTTTGAACATCAAGAAAGCACTGCATGCACCGGACCAGAAGGGGATGGACCAATTAGCGCAGTTGCTCCACTGGGACAACGAGAGTGGGAAAGGGCAGAGAAAAGGGTTCCCAATAGCACATCAACAGGCCCTGACGGCATCCCAATTATGCTAATAAAGAAACTAGGACCAAGCTCTAAGCAAACATTAAGAGAGACAGCGAGCAAAGCAATAATATATGGTGAAGCCCCCAAAGGGTGGAAAATAAGCAGTATGAGCAGGATCTCTAAAGGAGAGGGGGCAAAGCTGATATAAGCAACGGCCATTCTATAACAGTTACAACAGTAGTTCACGGGCTGGTGATGCAGATAATAAAGGAAAGGCTACACACATGGGTGGAGAATGAGGGGGTACTGGGAGAACTAAAAAATGGGTTGCGTAAACAAAGGAGGTTGGAGAACAATCTGTTTTCATTGATGAAGTGTATTGGAATAGCGGAAAACGAACACAGGTCCCTATGTCTGGCATTTCTAGATATCAAGGGAGCTTACGATGGTGTGATTCAAGCAGACTTGTGGGTAATACTGCACTGGATGTGGAAGGTGAAATAACTAATCTTCGAAAGGATATCTATAAAAGTAACAAGAAACTTATAAAATGGGAAGATCAGGTATCCGAACCTATAGAAATACAACGCGGGCTTCGACAGGGATGTCTCTTGTCACCTTTGTTATTTATGCCGTATCTACAGGGACTATAGACGTCAAATTAGAAGGCTAAATCACTCGCGAGTATACATAAGCACCAAAGAGCGGCGAGAACCACGTTGCTTCCACATGAAAAAAAAAAATGCTGTACAGAGCGATGCAAGCTACAACAAAAGCAGTACGTGATCTAGGCAGAAAATAAGTTTATAAAACTTGGAGAACGCTTGAGCTTTTGCTTCAAGAGTAGAACGCGATAGCCCAATCATACACCGTACGCATCGCCTCTTCGTTCGATAGCCCGGCCTGGATTCTCGGCGGACGCCTCAACAGTGTCGCAAGGAAAGGAACGGCTGAGTTCGCAACATCGAAAGTTATCCTAGAATGCGCACTGCAAGTACAGTAGCGAAGTGCCCACTACACCATATTTATCTTTTTGTTTTTAGGGGCGGCGACAGGATATTTTTACTGAGAGGGAGGAGGGGGCACCCAAGACAAGCGAGTGCCTTGAAGGTAGGCAGGGAACATGTGCGTTGTATTTCGACAATGCTTGCTTCAAGGGGGCCAAGAGTTGCGTGCCCACTGTGCATTTTTGAGGCACCACGTGCACCTATACGCAGCTGCACACTTTGTTGATGCTGCTGCTGCTGCTGCTGATAACTATAATTGATTGTGCCTGAGTGCTTTGCAGTGCGTGGGCTTTTGAACTACAAGGGTGAGATTGGGCGAGTTGGCTCATCGTACCTCCTTTATCGTATAATGCGCTACACCAGTTTAAGCTTTGAACCACCCACTCGTTTCGCAATTCCCATGATGTGACGTGTGGCGCAATTCTACGCTTCTGCGAAGCAATATACTACAGGCCTTAGCACGACCCTTCGCACTAAATGACACTCGTAAAAGTTTCTTTTTCGGAACAGTAATAAGTCCACTACTACGCTGTGGAAGAACAACTGCTTGCCACGCAGAAGGCCTCGGTTGGATTTCGGATCGAACTGATGACATTCATTACTTTCGTCAATCGCGATTTTTCGCTCATAACCAACGACACTTACACCTGAATTACTGAGAAACGAGCTCTAACATTATTTTGTTAATATGGCAACGTTATTCCATATATCATGCTCTGTAAACATGACCGACTCATCACCTTCATCTCCCCAGAAAATTGTCACTTGCACATCTTTATCATCATATGTGTGCACCATCATCGGCGGGACGGCTTTATCTCCCACATCGAGGCTCGAGTTCGGCTCGAACAAAGCGGTTCTACGTATAAATGGTGAAAATGCGGAACAGAACATGGAATTTGCGAAGTTATAAGACCTGTGGTCCGGCCAAGACATACGAGACAACCTTTTCGTGCGCAAGCTCATTTAGTTATGCCCATCACAAGTAAATGCGTGAAATATAGCGAGTACACCATATAAAAAACAAAAAGTTTCCCAAACTGTCAACTCATAACTAGGCGAACACCACTTAAGAGTTTAATTAAATCAAAGACTCTCTCTACTTGCACTTGAAAACAAGCACGGCTTCTTGAGTCAATAAGAGGGTACAAAAAGAGTTGCACGCGGAACTGAACAAAGAGGGGCGGAATAATGCAATGCAACCGAAGGAATCGGTGGGCGCTGACCGCGTTTCTTTCGGTCGATGTCCCTCCCGGTGCTGTTTGCCCCGTGTATGGCCGCGATGCGAGCGCATCCTTTAGCTGTAGATTATGGCTCCTCAACGCGACAACGTGGCCGAGGGCGGTCGTATTTACTTCGCAGCAGTCGAGGTGAGCCGGCCTCGCTGACGCCGGACTTTTGTACCTCCCGTTGACAAGTGAGATCAATATTCATGCGCGCGACGCCGTCGTCGATCCTGGCCACAGTCGAGCTCGCGTCGGAGATAGCAGGCGAGCGACTTTGTTCTCTCTTGCCGACTTCACACGCTGTGAGCCCCGGTGAAAACCTCGAAGTGCCCGAGGCACAGCGCTATGGCCAGCGTCGTCGCCGCCTTTTTTTTATTCGATTACGGAGTGCGCGCAGGGTATCACGCACATACGCACAAGTTCACCGGTTTTAAAAAAACTGACGCCCCGCTGCTGTTTACCAGGACCGGTCCACTCCCCAGGGACGTGCTTAGCCGAAAGAAATCGCGGCCGTCAAGTGAGCGAAGAGCATACTCCGAAGCACGCGTGAGCATAGGCGACAGCAAACGCGAGCGAGGCGGCATGACGAAACACCCGGCGGCAAGCGCCCCCTGGACGTACGCCGAGATTGGGCAGCTGCCGCACAGGTTCTGTTTGCGGCGCAAACACCGCACAAGTTCCGTCCTATCGGTGGCTCTGCGCTGCACGATCGCTAATTGTGAGCGGCCATTGTCGTGTGCGCATCAGCTCGGTCGTCCGGCACATTTAAGTCGCCCACAACAGAATAATTCGGGCGTCACCAACAAACACACACAAGGGTAGAATTATTGGAAGAACTACCGGGACGTAAAATCGAAACGAAGGCACGCATAAAAGAAAAAAAAAAGAAATAAAGAGTGGTGGAGACAGGAGGTAGTGGTCAGCTTCGATCTAAAAGTTCCTTGGAATTAGCGGTAATAAAAACAGGCGGTGTTGAGTTCCCGGCATTGCACCACTCCCAACTTCTAAGGTCTGTAATGAACGAGAACGTATGCTTAAAAGGGGGCCCTGCAACGCTCTGGCGGCATGGTCAGGAACACTGCCGATGGGTAGTCGAATCTCCCGAGAACACGCGATCCAAATATTTTAGCGCACCACCCGACCTCAAGTTTACAATTAATTCTCAAAGTTAGCCAGAAATTGTTCCCCATTCTTTCTACAAAGGATGCCATATACTCCGATGACCGCGCCATACACTCAAATTCACGGCCATTGATTGATTTGAGAACCGTGAGCTGCATATAGTTTCCGTGGTTGCCGCGGGAGGCCGCCCCGTGCCCGCGCACGTTGACCGGTAAATACTTGGAAAACAGCAGGGGGCCAAACCAAAAAGAATTATCGGTTAAGAAGAAGGTGAAGGAAGCTGAGACCGATATGTGGAGAATTGGCATGATTAAGAAGTCCGCACTAGAGATCTATCGAACTTTTAAGCAGGAAATAGCCAAGGAAAAGATCTATGATAATAGTCGGGGTAGTTCTCTACTGTTTGAGGCCAGGACGGGAGTATTGCGAACAAAGAAATATCGGGCCAAATACGAAGAGGTAGACACGGTATGCAGTGCGTGTGGAGAGGAAGAAGAAACTGCCGAACACTTGATAATGTTCTGTAAAGGGCTTCACCCTGTAGTTCAGGTTGATGGCGCAGAGTTTTTCAAAGCACTGGGGTTTA
The DNA here is from genome assembly GCF_043290135.1 of Rhipicephalus microplus. Taxonomy (NCBI): domain Eukaryota; kingdom Metazoa; phylum Arthropoda; class Arachnida; order Ixodida; family Ixodidae; genus Rhipicephalus; species Rhipicephalus microplus. The sequence goes on along the minus strand of NC_134710.1, from coordinate 149,974,918 downwards.
GGGACAGTGAGGGCAAAATAGACTTTAAGCGGGTAGAATTACCTAGAAGGAGGTTATCTGATTGGTGGCTAAAGTCAAGGCACGAGTTAAAATTAAACCCTTCGCTGCAAAGGATGAATCCTCAACCTCACTATTTAAGGGAAAAAAATAAATCTAGTTTTCGGTTCATTAAGTATTACGGCTTGGTGGTGCTAGCCACCACCCGATCTAAAGGGTACAGCCATATCCATCCATCCATCCATCTGTGCTCGCAATCCCACTGACAGTAAGCCACTTCAAGAAAAAAGGAGTAAAACCTGCTCAAAGTGATGACGCGCGTTAAACGTATCTTCTTTCTGCCGTGCCGTCCCCTATACTTGCTTAGTTTCCAGCGCACTGGATCGGTCGAGAGAAGAGAGGAAGCAGTTACAAGAAGTCTCTCCCCTCGTGGCGACTTCAAAAAAATTTTTGTGGCCATGTGAGCCAATTCACTTCTTTAATGAAGTCATTCAATGTTTCCTTAAAATGGTATTGCAGTGTTTCTTTAAGTCCCGCATATAGCACGCATGTCAAGGCCAAAAAATACGTCTATGTCACATTACTAGGCTATTGAGAAGTGAAAAAGCGGATAAACTAACAATGCGCACCACCGGAATGTCACTCATTCAGCCATGGCTTAAAGGAGAACTCCGGTGCGTTTTCGATCATACTGAGATAATGCTGTTTTCAAATAGTATTGACGTTCCAGCTAAAACTAGGATGGCTCATTTCGCCCAGGCACTCGTCAGTAATTTTAATTAAGCGATAAACGACGACTCAAAACACAAACCGAAACAGGGAGCTGCTTCGTGATTCATGGTGGGTATCGGATGACGTCACGAGATCCGCTACACCCCGCTACGGATGGCCAGGGTGTAAACATAGCTCACGTGCCTCTTCTGATGCGCGAAAAGCAAGTTGGCGATGTCATCTGACGCGGAATCAAGCTGTGCCAGCACGTCTTAGTTTACCAGTGACAAGTTCAGCGATCATTGCAGCTACCGTCTTAGCATCGCTTTTTGATTTTGACCGACCGGCACGTGAAGGTTCTGGCATGCCCCTAATCGATTTCCTCGTTGCTGAATATAGTAAGACCCGACGTCAAAGACTTTCACGCTGCATACAGCTGACAAAACTGAACTATGCTCGAACTGTCGTCGCTGGCCGTCACCTCGTAGAAGAAAGCGGACACTGCATACGTCTGGGAAAGGCGGGGTTGTTTGAAACAAAAAAAAAAGGCCATCGTTTACAAGTGTGATTCCAGAATCAGCTACCAAATTCAAAACTTGTTTTCTAGAAAACTAAATGAATTGCGGTTGCATAATTTGGCACATATTACCATGGTACCGACGGGAACACATGTTCAAGGTTTTATTGAACAGCGCACGCGGGACGAGGACGAAGGACAAGAGCACAGACAAGCGCTGTTCAACCAAGATGAACCCACACCAACTCACTCAAGCTTCTATTCTTATGCAGTTTTATTGAAATCGGTCAATATCTAAAAAGCTCAGGAGTTCCCTTTACCTCACGATGACTGGAAGCATCGGGGACACGGTTCCACGGAGAACAAAGAAGACCCATCACATCATTTTCATGACGTTCATCTTCCCCATCATCATAATAATATTATTCAGCCTATATTTAATACACCACAGGACGAAGGCCTATCCCGATGATTAAGTCACCCTATATGCCGCGTGAGCTGATTCGAGCTCACGCCTTCCTACGTCCTGGTTACGTCACACAACCTAACCCTCTGCCGTCCTCGGCAACGTCTCCACCTCTTGGTGTTCATTCCGTAACTGACCTGCAGCCATCAGTCATTCGCGTTAACTTACATGACCTACCCAATTCCTCTTCGTAATGTCAGCTACGATAGCAAGCCGCCGTTCGTTTCATGACCGATCACCCATGGTTGGTAGCGCAGTTCAAAAGGGTCAATATTTCAATCACTGTTCGCTGATCCACTCAGATCTTTTACTGTGCCTTACTGTTTGTGATGCTTATCACTTTCCAGCGAAACTGTGCATGTCAATTGATTGAAAACATTTATTTGAAAACAAAAGAGGGGTGCCGCCCTTAAAAGGGCCCTAAAACACTTTTTCAAGTAACCATAGAATGAATTTACTGGAAGAGCTTATTGCCTCACGAATACCCCGCCGCAAAAATTTTAAGAATCCGTCCAGTGCGAGTGGAGTTACAAAGGTTTGCCGCATGCTGCAATTGCATTCTCTCTTCTCTCGTGCTGACGACAGCGCTGGAAGCTAAGCAGGGAGGGATGGCAGGGCCACATAAAAACGTCACGCGCGCCTCGTGATCTTAAGAACTTTTTCTTTATTTTTTCATCGAATGCGGGACTTTTCAAATGATCGCGCGCGCACACGTGGACAAGTAGCAGCCTCCCCCGGTGATTTCTGTAACGAACAAGCGCGACATGCTCAAATCAGCCAAAGGCTGATAGTCGGCCTTTTTACGAGTGATTTTTGAGCGTCTTCCGTGGTTTGTCGAGAGAAGAGAAAGCAATTTTTAGCTGACTTCGATAATTTATTGTGAATTTCAGGTTGCGTGCTGTGCTATAATATTTGGCTCGCGTGTGGTCGGGAGCCTCCACTACCGATCGGCAGCGTTTTCTGACCATGCTAAAAAGTGTTGCGGGGCCCATTGAAGCCGCTCCGAAATAGGCGGAGTCCCAATTTCGGGACCCCATTGGTATCAGTCACTAGCTTAGCTCTCGGGAACAAGTCCCCTTGGGCCCGAAGCTCTGAGAAACTGAGCAGAGCCGCTTACCACTCCTCTCGGGTTGGGTTAGGGTTGGGGGGGGGGGGGGGGGGGGTGTAAGACGCTGTCCTACGAATGTGTACACAACTGAAAAAAAAACAACACATTACTTGACATGATTTTTGTCGCGAGGCACTGCATGATGGGTTCTCTTCCCCTCATGACTGCAAAGCACAAGCGAAGGCTAGGCGATAAGCGAGAGCAGGAAAGGCTAGAGGAAAGGGTGGTGGATCGCGCGGGAGGCTGGGTAGGGAGCATGTGGCTGGCATTGTCAAAATACAGGAGGCACTGACTGGGCAGACCCGACTCCTCACCACTGAACCAGTGTTGGGAAACGGAGAATTCGGCAAAGAACTGTACGCATGCTTCTCAAATGGCTCCTCAAGATTGTGCACGAAACGCCCATCGCACGCCGGCAAGCCAGAGAACACGACACATGTCACGCCATAAAATTCGGCAGATCCCACGTACCTGGGAATCGACGTTATGTGAAGCATGCGGAGGAAAGGTGACCATGTTGCACTTTTTTGGTTGAGCGACACGTCATGAAATTATGCTAAATATATGTACAAATGTTGCACGCACAGACATATGTTGAAGAGTCGCAGATGTTTATATCACCAGTTGTTTGCACGTGCGCAACTATGCCGAATGGAACATGCGTATTGGCAACACCAGAAGCTTATACGAAGCGCTGATGCTCGCGAAGATGCTGGCCCTGGACCCTGCTACATAAATCAACTTCGGCGCATGCCAACTAACCTTAATTGACGTTAACCCGACGTGACGGCTGTATTAAAAGAGTACATATGTAAGGTTTATAAAATTGGGTAGGCAGCACCGCAACCACTATTGACGTTTCACAAAGATTGGCGTATATTTGAAAAGTAGTTCCGAGACCTGGTGTAGCTCTGTGATAAAATGCTTCATTGTAACGCAGAACGCTTAGGTTCAATTCAAGCTGGGACCCCGACATTTATACTTTACATTCATCTGGTCGACGCTACGGATGTCGGGTATTTCCTAACGCTCGTGCGTTAAAATTACCCATGTCTGTTCTCGTCGTTCCTGGGTAGATACTAAGTGTCAATCACCTGTGACACATACCCGCATACCAGCGGCACATAGCCACCCATGGGTATGTGCCACTGTCTGGCGAGAAGTGTTTGACGACGTACGCGACGGGATTGTGACATTATTCATGTCTTTACCAGCGCGTCATATTCATCAAACCATCTTAACCTCCCATGCTGATTTTGGTTCACGCCAAGTTAAAGGGGTGACCACGAGAGCATCCAAACGTAAGCGGCTAGATAGATAGGTACGCTCAAAGTTGCCGAAGTTCGCTAAGAAATGCTTCGCATTTAAAAGACGCCTGCTGCTCTCGAATGGAAAATTTTAAAGGAGCTACATTCAAAAGGGACTCTCTGTACCTTTTATGAAAAGTGTGTGAATTTCTGTACCTTCCGTCAAAATTTAGTGTCCCCTCTAAGCCATGTGCTACACAGCTTCACTTGTCATCTTCACTCGCATAGTGGAATGGCTCTGCGTTGGACATAAGGGCCGCCGCTTCCAGCTTCGCTAAAGCGAAGACAGACAACAATCTCCACAGGCTGTGTAGGGGCGGTAATTTTTACGCCCCATTGCGTTGTTATTAACTTCATCTAGAGTTTCTCCTTTATACTCTGATGATTGATATGTGGGGTTTAACGTACCGAAACCACCATATGATTACGAGAGACGCCGTAGTGGAGGGCTCCGAAAATTTCAACGATCTGGGGTTCTTTAACGTGCACCGAAATCTGGGCACACGGGCCTACAACATTTCCGCCTCCATCGGAAATGCAGCCGCCGCAGCCGGGATTCGATCCCGCGACCTGCGGGTCAGCAGTCGAGTACCTTAGCCACTAGACAACCGCGGCGGGACCTCCTTTATACTTTAAGTTACCGCCCAATATGGCAGCACGAAGGTATTGTGTACACTTCCCACGTCAGAGACAGCGCTAGATTGCCTATGACTTTCAAAGTGAAAGGATGCGAGCTCATTGGTACGGATCCTTCTGAAAAAAGCAGCACTGATTCGACCACGAACGAAGAAACATCACACGAGCATAAGGACAGCGCCGGTCCTCGTGTGATGTTTCGTCGTCTGTGTTTGAATTAGGGCTATTTTGTTTTTTTCTTCAGATTGGCCATCTTTATTTAGGAATGTCTGCCGCAAGCGCTCCAACCCCACGCTTGTTCTTCGGTATATCTTCGGTATATTTCCGTTTCATGAGCAGTCACGACTATAAGGTCGAGGTGCATAAGATACTTTTTCATCTACAATGTTGTGGAGAATTTATATACGAATGTGCCCCAGGCCATTCTTAAAATTGGTCACACTACATGCGCGCACATACACACACATACACACACACACACACACACACATACATACATACATACATACACACACGCACATACATACATACATACATACATACATACATACATACATACATACATACATACATACATACATACATACATACATACATACATACATACATACATACATGCATGCATGCATACATACATACATACATACACGTACATACATACATACATACATACATACATACATACATACATACATACATACATACATACATACATACATACATACATACATACATACATACATACATACATACATACATACATACATACATGATGTCACGCAGTTTATTTACGTACAGACCTACTGGAAGGCCGAGGAACGCCAGAAGAGCGAGGAACGCCAACAGGCCGAAAATACAAAACAAACGCAAGCTCGGGTCGCGCGTGCACCAACGCTGTGGCTTGCCGTTTCATGCTGCTTCGTCGTCGTTCGCATAGTTCCCTACACTGGCCCCCGGTGAATAGCGTAGCCAACCTGGCGACTTAAGGCGTAGTCACTATAGCGGGGTCGTAATACGGCTTCAGGCGACTCACATGCACAATTTCTCGGCCACGACGGCGTAAGTCATGAGACTGTGTCAATGGCTCAATCTCATAATTGACGGGTGACGTACGGGCGAGAATGCGGTAGGGCCCGTGGTATCGTGCCAGTAATTTCGACGAAAGGGCAGGAGTGCTCGGTGGAACCCAGAGCCAAACGAGAGCACCAGTCGTGAAAGTAGAGAGATGTCGGTCGGTGTCAAGCCGTAGCTTCTGGTGGCCTTGGTCCTCGGTTGTCAGAGAACGGGCCAATCGTCTGCAATCTTCTGCGTACCTGGCAACATCAGAAATTGCAGTGTACACAGAGGAGTCGGGCGTGTATGGGAGGATAGTGTCCAGCGTACACGATGGTTCGCGTCCGTACAACAGAAAGAAAGGGGAGAACCCTGTTGTCGCGTGCGTAGCGGTGTTATACGCATACGTGACGAATGGAAGGACAGTGTCCCAATTAGTCTGGTCTGAAGCTGTGTACATCGTCAACATATCACCGAGAGTGCGATTAAATCGTTCTGTGAGGCCATTCGTCTGCGGGTGATATGCTGCCGTCAGGCGATGACCCATGTTGCACTGAGCGAGCAACGCTTCAATGGCGTCAGACAAGAAAACACGCCCCCGGTCGCTCAAAAGTTCGCGGGGAGCACCATGGCGAAGAACAAAGTTGCGCAAGATGAAAAACGCAACTTCCCTCGCGGTTGCTGCGGGTAGTGCTGCTGTCTCCGCGTAACGCCTGAGGTGGTCCACGCCGACAATTATCCACCTATTTCCAGAAGACGACGTGGGAAGTGGTCCGTATAAGTCAATACCGACGCGGTCAAACGGACGCGCTGGACAAGGCAGAGGCTGAAGTGTACCGGCAGGGCGTTGAGGTGGGACTTTACGTCGCTGGCATGCAGTACAAGCACGTACGTACTTGCGGACAAATGTGTACATGCCGCGCCAGTAGTACCGCTGACGTAGACGGTTGTACGTTTTGAGAGCGCCAGCGTGAGCGCTTTGCGGGTCGTTGTGGAAAGCAGTACAGATTTCCGAGCGCATGTGGTTGGGTATCACTAAAAGCCACTTCCGACCTTCAGACGTGTAATTCCGCCGATAGAGTAGGTCGTCTCGAATAGCGAAATGTGTGGCTTGACGGCGGATAGTTCTTGACACTAAATTAGCTAACGGATCAGTGAGAAAGGCGAGGAGTTGGGAAATCCACACATCTTTGCGTTGTTCCGATGTCATGTCTGTGAAGTCGATTGGTGTTATGACAGCTGAAGAAGGTGACGAGGAGGCTGGGTCAACCGGTAGCGGCGAGCGGGATAGCGCATCAGCGTCGGAGTGCTTGCGGCCGGATCGGTATACAACACGAATGTCGTATTCCTGTAGGCGAAGCGCCCAACGACCAAGGCGCCCCGACGGGTCTTTGAGCGATGATAGCCAGCATAGAGCGTGGTGGTCCGTGACGACTTCGAAAGGGCGGCCATAAAGGTATGGGCGGAACTTCGTCAAAGCCCAGACAATTGCGAGGCACTCTTTCTCCGTGACGGAATAATTACACTCGGCTTTCTTGAGGGTTCGACTCGCGTAAGCGACCACGTATTCTTGGTACCCTGGTTTTCTTTGAGCCAATACAGCACCAAGACCGACACCACTGGCGTCGGTGTGGACCTCCGTAGGCGCATCAGGGTCAAAATGACGTAGTATTGGAGGTGATAATAATAACCGCCGAAGCGCGGTGAAGGATTCGTCGCACTCTTTTGACCAAGCAGAAATGCCTTTGGAAGTTGTCAACAGGTTGGTAAGAGGCGCGATGATGGAAGAGAAGTTGCGCACAAATCGACGAAAGTATGAGCACAGGCTGATAAAACTTCGAAGCGTCTTGATGGAATTGGGCTTCGGATAGTCGGCCACGGCGCGGAGTTTCGCCGGATCCGGAAGAACACCCTCTTTGCAGACGACGTGACCCAGTATAGTGAGCTGACGTGCGGCAAAATGGCACTTCTTGATGTTAAGTTGAAGGCCAGCAGAGGTGAGACACGCGAGAATAGCACGAAGACGAACAAGGTGAGTGGAAAAGTCGCGAGAAAAAACGACGATATCGTCTAGGTAGCAAAGGCACGTGTTCCACTTGTAGCCGCGAAGGATGGTGTCCATCATCCGTTCGAAGGTGGCTGGGGCGTTGCAGAGTCCAAACGGCATGACGTTAAACTCATACAGCCCATCAGGTGTTACAAATGCCGTCTTCGATCGGTCAGGATCAGCCATTGGAACTTGCCAATATCCTGAGCGTAAATCTAAAGAGGAGAAATATTCTTCCCTACAATACATACATACATACATACATACATACATACATACATACATACATACATACATACATACATACATACATACATACATACATACATACATACATACATACACACGCACATACATACATACATACATACATACATACATACATACATACATACATACATACATACATACATACATACATACATACGTACACACACGCACATACATACATACATACATACATACATACATACATACATACATACATACATACATACATACATACATACATACATACATACATACATACATACATACATACATACATACATACATACATACATACATAAATACATACATACATACATACCTACATACCGAGAGTTTAAGCGACGACGGTAAACTACTAAATACTAAGCGCACGCACGGAATGACAGCCTTCGATATACAAGGTTAACTTTATAATCTTAAAGTTCACAACACAGGCGGGCTAAACAAGTCCCAACATATCATTTCGTAGCCATTTCAACTAAAATTCGTTAAACATCAAATTTTGCAGTATTCTTATAACTATTCAAGGTATCTGCCAATATGAAAATGGGCCGTCAATGCCAATTGTACGTTTGAACCTCATGACGAGTTCATAAAAAAATTAAGGCTTCAAACGAATAATGTTTATTAATAGTCGAGCAAATGTGATCAGCTCGGTCCCATATTGCGCCCGAATATCCCCGCATCAGGAGAAGGCGCATTACGACATCCTAAAATGTCCACAGACAATGAGGGCAAAAAAAACCATTACAGAATTTGTCTTTCTTATTTTTTATTCTGTACAATAAGTTAAAGATGGGAATCGATAAAGGTCATTTCCAACGCTAATATTCTTTGCGTCTCTGCTCTATGCAACAGCATTCTGTACTTAGAAGCGCGTGTGATTGACGAGCACTCCTCACGGATTACGCAAAGAAACCAGTTCGTGAAGTTCTCACCGCACATCTAGAAACGACCCACACCATCACGACTCGAAATTTTCGAAGCCTGTTGCAAATGAACACATCATTCGGCCAAATTGTAGCAGCTAAGTCAACAGTAGGGAGTTTTATAATAGCGCACAGCGAGCCCTTGCGGTGCGGTCGCTGCCACTGCGCATGCGTTGTAACGCGAGTCGGCGTTCGCGTTCGCGGACCGTACACAAAAAATCCGAAATTGCGTGCGGTAATGGCGGCCCGTATGTGGCCCGCAAGCGCTGGTTTCGAGGCTACAGTGTCGCTGCGATCGTGCGTTGCGGATCGCAGCAGGGCAAACGCTATTACAAAACTTATATGGCGCCCGCTACGCCCGCAACGCCCGCAACGCCCGCAACGCCCGCAACGCCCGCAACGCCCGCAGCGCTTGCAAACGGTATTCTAGAACTCCCTAGTGATGAAGACATTATAACGCACACCGGCGGTGCTGGAGGTAAAGCGCAGCTGTTTCAATCGGGCCGAGAAACGAAAAGAGTTCGAAGTGTAACCCCAGTATATATATAGGCGAATCTATCTATCTATCTATCTATCTATCTATCTATCTATCTATCTATCTATCTATCTATCTATCTATCTATCTATCTATCTATCTATCTATCTGTCTGTCTCTTCGTCCGTCCGTCCGTCCGTCCGTCTGTCTGTCTGTGTCTGTCTGTCTGTCTGTCTGTCTGTCTGTCTGTCTGTCTGTCTGTCTGTCTGTCTGTCTGTCTGTCTGTCTGTCTGTCTGTCTGTCTGTCTGTCTGTCTGTCTGTCTGTCTGTCTAGCTGCCTAATACATTTAGCTCTCCTGGGCGTTTAGATAATGAGATCTATACCAAAATTGGTATGGCAAGACATCACTGTACAACGAGCATAAGTGATTAGTCATAACATGAAAATCATGACATGTATTTCATGAATGTCATGATTTACATGTCCTTGTGTTTCTGCTCCTGCGTTGGTTTCGTTATCATGGTATATTGCAAAACTGGTATGGTATGACATTTTATTTATTTATTCACAGATACTGCTGTCTCATGTTTGAGACATTGCAGGAGTAGTTACAATAAACGAACAAAAACAGCAGAAATTAAAAAAACATAATATTACGTAATTAGACACCTGTTCAACAAACAATAAATGATTAAAAAAAGGAACAATAGCAAAAGTTAAAAACATCAATTTACATAATTGGACACTTGTTTAACAAACAGCGCATGCGGTAGTCGTTTCAAAGTAGTGTCCAGATTATTCCAAGTGTCAAATGTGCATGGAAAAAAAGAGTATTTATAACAATCAATCTCACATGACTGCATGGCAAACATAAGTCCCAGGCCCTTAAGCAGAAATCATGACATGCGTGTCATGTAAGAACATGACTACATGCCATGCTCATGATGCGCTCGCGGTCGTTTCGCTGACTTCACATATACCAAATTTGGCATTACGTGACGTGAATGAATGAATGACAAAGGTATGTGACTGGTGCAAACATGATAATCCTGACATGCGTGTCATGTGAGAACATGTCTACATACCACGCTCATAGAGCGCTCACGGCTATTTTGCTAGCTTCACATATACCAAACTCGGTATTACGTGACGTGAATGAACGACGAGCACAAATGCCAGGCGCAAGCATGATAATCATGACATACAAGTCGTGTACGTCATTATTTACATCCGCCTCCTAAGCTGTGCTAATTTTAATGTGACGATTCAACCTTCCTCATTCGTGCTTCGCATATCACCGATTCCCGCTGTACGTGGGATCTTCAAATTTGTATCATTTTGTAATACAACCGACTACTTTTAGGGGCGAAGCTCCTTATAGCGGCACCCGTTCGTCCCCCGTAGTTTGTAACAAGTATAACATTTTGACCTCCAAGGTGGTGCCCGTGAGAGACTTCTTTTGTGCGTTGTTGAACAATAAAAAATAGTGCTCAATGTACATGTCAATGGCTGCTAATGGGGAATGAGAGACAGGAGCATTCGGATTTTAGTTAACGCGCAGGCTGCGATCACCATTAGCAGCCATTGGCATGTACATTGAGCACTATCTGACTGAAAAAGTTTGCTACGTCATACTCGCTGGGCGTAACCTCCTTGGTTTTCTAAAGGTTTAGCGAGCGTTCGGCCGCAGTGCCATGAATACAGTGAACTAGTATATACCATGAACTCGAGGTGGTTAAAGGTGGGAAGTGGACACGAAGTGCAAGCTGTAAGAAAGTGTGCGTGAGCCACCTCTCGTTTAGTCCTTGGAATGTCCGCTGGATGGCGGTGCTTCTATATGGGGAATATATGATGAAAAGACGCGAGATGGTGGTACTTGGAGTGTTGAATAGATGGACGAACGGACACATAGACAGATGCATGGATGGACGCATGAACGGACGCAGGGGCGGCTGCATGGACGAACGCAGGGACGGACGCACGAACAGACGCACGCACGGACGGGCTGATGGACGCACGGACGGTCACCCTGACGGACGCATGGATGGACGGAAGCAAGAACAAATGGACGGACGAATTCTTCGCCCCACTCTCCATCATTCACTCCGTGGATATGCTGCCATTTTTTTTTGATACTGTAGCATTCTGAGTATTCTGAGTAATTAAATTTCATTTTGCAATAATTGAGAGCCGGTCAGCAATTATATATATATATATATATATATATATATATATATATATATATATATATATATATATATATATATATATATATATATATATATATATATATATATATATATATATATTATTTGAGAGAGCATTGAGAGAGCGTTCCCTGTACAGCAGCTGAGGAACGTGGAAAAAAACAGCGACGACAATTGAAAGCAACTCTGACTGAAAGACAACACTATATGACAGAAGCCAAGGTAATTAAGGCTTCCAGCCTTGATACAAGTCTCCAGTCTTCTCTCTACCATACAAGGGTGCACGTTAAAGAACCCCAGGTGGTCCAAATTTCCGGATCCCTCCACTACGGCGTCTCTCATAATCAAATGGTGGTTTAAGGACGTTAAACCCCACAAATCAATCAATCAATCAATCAATCAATCAATCTCTCTACCATGCAAGCCACAGTACTTCGTTGTAGTTTAAGTGAAGAATATTACGTTGTCACAGCAATATTTTTTTAAGGAAAGCAATGCGAAGTAATCAATTGCATTTCTGTAATTTCTAAGTTACTTTCCTAGAGCTGTAAATAACCACTGTAATCAACTACATTTTAAAGAAAGTAATTGTAACTGCAATTTTACTCGATGCACGTTTTCTGTAGCGTGTACAAGTCTGGTTAAAAGTACGCCGATACGACACTGTAGAAGATGTCCTAACCACCACAACGAGGGTGCTCAACGTTATATATATGAATCTATATTAGGCGACAATATATGTGACATATACATATGCAAATCATAAACCCCAGCACGTCCCGCCACCACTGTCTGTCGAAACTTTCCAACGTTTTCCACCATGTAATCGAAGCGTACATACGTTACCGTTGACGTCGCGAAACTACGTCGATAGCGTAAAAGCACAACCAGTATACGCCCGAAAAACGGGGGGGATGGGGGGATGATTGTCACTGCGCTGCTCAAATCAGCATTCCCTTACGCAACACCATCGCACGGAGTACGTATATATAAATATATATAAGTGCTCCGTTGCATATAAATATACATGCATGGAGGATGGGGCTTAAGTAAACGGGGATTGCCATAGAACATCATGCATCAGCAGGGTGATACAAGCTATGAAAAATGAGCAGAGTAGAGATAACGCACTCACTGGGTTGCGAGCGCTGTCCTGTATGTTGCAACGTTGCGCAAAAAAAAATTTAAAAAGAGCGCTGAGACTTTAAAATTGTATATAGCTGTACATGCGTCAAGCCCTCCGTACTAAGTCTTTTCTAATAAAATTACATTTCCAGACAGGCCGATCTCATTTTAGTTGGCGAGTTCGGAAAAAAGAAAGCTTTAACGGCATAACGCGAAAATAGGAAAGAAAAAATAGGCCCACAAACAAACACATGTGCCATGAAATGGCATACTCGTAGAGCCGTGCGTCCGAGGCTTCTCGTTTTATTGTTTTCTTTTTTTTTTCTCTCCTCCCCGCGTCCCACTATGCCCAGTTTTATCGCCGAGCAGTATTTCGTGCGCGCTTTTCCTCTATAAGAATTTCTCATGACTAAGGTTTTATGACATGCTCTAAAAGCACCTTGAATATAGGATGCAATAAAAGGGCTTCGAAACGATGAAGCAAAGCACAATGCACGAAATAGCAGCCAGGAGGAAACAGGTAACGACTCCGCGAAACGAGGAAAAGCACACACGGCACTTTTTCATTATTATTTCATCCCATCGGTGCTATTCGCCTGAAGAGAGGAAGGGAGGCTTCGAAAAACATCGTTCTTAAGACGCAAAAACGACGAACACACTTATCGGAAAACTATACCGAAAGGTCACTCATAGCCGCCGAGCCGTTGTAGTAAATGGATTTGTGCCATTCGTTCCTTATACGGACACTGGATAGAAGAGATACAAGAGATTCCACTGCGCAGCTGGAAGCGCTCTAATGTATTACGTTCCGAAGGTTTGCATTCGTAGTCTCCAACACGTATATGAAATGCTTATCCCATGCTATACGTAGTGCCTCTGCATCGCATATACCGCAAAACCGCCCTGTGTCGGAAATGTGAGGGCCCGTTGATGAAAAAATTGTCACAGATAGTTTTCTGGTTTTTCCCGTATATATGAAGACGACCTTTCCGGACTATTTCTTTTTTTCACGTGTGTCATAGATGCACTGAGAAGAATTAAAGCAAGACTCCACCTTGATGCGTCATTCGCGATCAGTATAAGTAGTCTGCATCGTCAATGTCTTATGCTGCGTTTCGAAATGACACGGTTTCTTTAGCAGGGATTGCTACAGGACAGGGTAGCTTAAAAGGCAAAAACGGCGTTTGCCAAGAGTATAATCCGATATACATTGCACGTCTTTGCTTTGGCCGGAGAAATTATGCAACAGAAAGGACAAATTTCGCGCCCTTTTCACCAAGTAAAGATGAGCGATTCGGCGAAAGCGGACATCGCTCGAACATTGCCCAATCGCTAGCACAAAGGGATTTTGGGTTGAAAAGAACACTTTTACTTTGTTTCCTGACGTCACTCTTGTTTCATGTAACTGCACTGTTTCGCGCTTGCTGAAGTAAATCGCGCTCATTTGTTGCACCAGTTTGACGGCAGCAATCAACTAAGCAGACGCAGATAGATACGGGAAGACGCCCTGTACTGCCGCTATCCTCTCTCTGTTAGTCGGGTGCGCGTGCTCTTTCTGTAGAGAACAAAACTAGGCAAATAAATAAATAAATAAACAAATAAATAAATAAATAAATAAATAGGCTAATGCGCGCAGTCATGTCGAGGGATAAGACTAAATCCTCTTGGCGCACGAGGCAAGGTCGCAAATTCAGCCAAAGCAATCCTCTTCGACTTTAATCAAGGAAACGGGCCCCGACGCGGAGCGCCCGGGCGCATTACGGGAACGAAGCGACCGGGCACAAATGTTTAATCAACGCAGCAGCGCTCGTCGCCATTGGAAAACAGGGACGAAGGTGAAGATTTTCGGCGCGGGTGTCGGCGCACACGCGAACTCTCTTCGGCGCAGCGCGATGCTAAAACGCGGCGCACCCATCGACGCCAACGCTGCGGCGCATGCATGAAACAAAAATGATCGCTGCCGGTGTGAACGATATGGTGCGACGACAAAAGACGCCCACTGCATCGGAAATGCTCCGCAGCCACGCGCCGCGTCGTCGTTTATTTGCATGATTTACCCGCATGCGTCGCTCATCGAGCCAGCTAGAACGTGTCCGCAAGTCACCGCTGGTATGCGAAAAAAGAAAAAAAAAAGAAACTATCACAGTTCTTGCGTCTTTGTCTACGTTGGCGCTTCTCCGGTTTTACTTTCGTGCGCTCTCCATACGGAGAGTGGCCACACAGCTTCGCGTAGCCAGGCGCCCTCTCTCTCTACAGGGAGAAATCACAAAGCCGCGCCAAAAAGCCCCGCGCTGACGCGCTGCAAACAGATGCGTATGGTCGGGCCTTTAGTGGTGCACACTGCACACCAGTGGCGCAGCCTGTTGGTGGAACACCGGGACCGTGCCCCCTCCCCCTGAAACTTTCCACTAAGGCATACATAGCGCAAACTAATCATTTGCCTTCCTGGTCCCCACGTCAGATAAAAAAAAAAAAAATCTAGCCTAGGTACACACTTTCAGAATGACAGAGAAGTGGTGCAAACAATGCACTCGCATTACGCGGTGTTCCATTGCGCTATATACGTGACGAATTCACCGTTGCGGCGAGTTAGGTCACCGTGGACGTAACTATCGAGGTCTGCGTTGAAGGCACTTCGTCGAATACACGACAATATCATTTTAGAGGAAGGGAGGGGGGGGGGGAGATTTTAAGCTTATTTTAAGCGATAAGAGAAAGCGCGGATGGCCTCCACACCAACAATGCACTCCGTACCGCCGCGCCATAACGGGAAAGCGGCCCGGTGTGGCCCCTTACAGAAAATAGCCCAAAATTCATTTCGGCCCAAAGGCCAGCGTTGATATTTAACCTTTGTTAAAGAGGCAAGCAAGAGGAAACATCACAAGGGTAAATAGCAGCCATCACCCGCAGACAGAGCAGAAATAATCTGGATCTCGATCACGCTAGAGGTGCTTGCTATATCGCGGTAGTGATTATTTCTTCAGCTTACTAATTGTACACTCATATTATAATCTCACAATGTACTAGTTAAACATTGACAAAGTTAAGTGTCACGCTGACCGTCAAATATTTTCACAAGACCCAATAAGTAGCTGCTTTGATAGCGAAAAAAACTCTCAAGCACATTTAAAATATACTCCAGTTTTTAACGGTTCCCAGATAGACTTTTAATATATAACCCCCGCATTCGGCAACGCTGCTTGACTCTAACTTGGCTCGTCACCGCCTTCAATGCAGCATGAACGCGTTTCAAACGCTGCCTTGAGATGGTGGCAAGTCAAGTCAGGGAGCGTTTCCGAATACGGAGGTAAGTAGGACAAATATTTGCGCATTACATATATATATATATATATATATATATATATATATATATATATATATATATATATATATATATATATATATATATATATATATATATATATATATATATATATAGCGTTTCTTGATCCGAAACTTGAGAATGTAACATCTTTTTACGGTGGTGTATCCATACACCAAACTTTAAGCACTTACTATATGTATTAGGATACCGTATGCCAGCGATTCACGTGCACCCTAAACAAAAATGAGTAACCTGACCCCCCCCCCCCCCGCAACAAAAAATAAGTTTACCACCGCCATTGAACTATATGACATCCGTGGATCACAACACATGGCAGCGCCTCCATATCGCATCAAGCAATCGCAACCATAGAAATTCAGCGGATTAAGCTCAACCACTCACAACATTCATAGGCGTTTTGAGAGGAGCAACGAATTCATTTGTTGTATTACTGTAGTACGTGGCTTCCGATACTTCCGATCGCGAAAAACAAAATACCGAGCGATCAATGCGCCCGCATACACCTAGTGCCGCCATCTAGCCATTTTGCGCCGAACTCGTTAGCAGCCTCCGAAACCTGGCGACGCGCCCGCGCCTGCCATGTTGTCGGAATATCAAAACCAGAAATTGCAATCTCGGAGGCCAGAACTCTGTTCCCGCAGTTGCCGGCAGGATGTGTCTGGTGTTAAGCTACACTAGAGTAACTATATGCTACCTGTAGAGGGCATATACAGTTACTATAACCTACAAGTACTAAAAAGGCGAGCGCGCAGGTTTTCCCAGCCATATTAAGAGCACGAATAGCTCAAAACTATGCGTGTGTGCGAGCCTGCACGCAGTCACGCTATAATTTGATTGATATGTGGGGCTTAACGTCCCAAAACCAACAGATGATTATGAGAGACGCCGCAGTGGAGGGCTCCGGATATTTTGACCACCTGGTCACACTATAATTTAAGGACTGCAATTGCATGTGAGCGCTTTCGCGCGCCTGTGTCCTGACCATGGAGGGAAAAGGGGACTATGGGAGCGTCACGTGAAAATTTTGAAGCGCAGCCATGAAGTATGAAAAAGGAACATGCTGGCAATTGTGACCAGCGTACGGAGAGGGGGGGGGGGGTGCAGGGGCGAGGAAGCGGCATCCGAGGAGTTTGGCTTGTGGACGCTAGGCGCGCATGCACGTCAATTTTTGTTTTTGTTCATGAGCCAGCCAAAAAAGTAAATGTAATAGGAGCGTCATAGGAAATGTGACACGGACGCGGCAAGCAAGCGGGTTCAGGAGAGGTTGTCTTGTAAACACTAGGCGTGCTCCAATTTTCTTGCTTCATGGTCTTAACAATAACTATGCCACTCCCCTTATTTGTTAATATACAAACATAAAACAGGTGCAAATGGCTTCTTAACTACAATTACCTGTTATGCCAATGATATGTAAGATGGTGATAAAGGAACCGGTGCTGATGTAAAGCAAAAATTACGTCCTGCTAATCAAAAGAAAACTTACATTCCTGCTAGGCAATAAGGCTAATTAGTGAACTTGAATTCAAAAAGGACAACACAATAAAACGAATAATTGGAAATAGAATAGGTCTACAGACAATGACAGACTAGAAATTTGGCAGCCAATAAATTAAAATCATTCACGAAGACAGGGCATATTTAAAAAGATGTCATGCATAAATGCTAATTGTTATACTTTTACAGCAAAGGAAGAAATAAAACAATACACAGGTGATTCAAAACATGCAATAACTGGAAAGATCTGGTAGCAGCTTTAGAAGAATCATTGAAAGGTGCCAAGATAACATTCGTGACACTAGAGGTATCATGATTACCGAACCGCAATATAAGAGAACCAGTATATGATATGCAGCCTTTCTGAATATTGTGGGTGCTGTTGTGCAAGAGGCATTGTCTTCATGCGGGAGCCCTTCTTCTCACAGAGACGGCCGGCGAGCCACTCACAGTTCCGGCGAAGTCCTCTCTTCCACCCACCCCCGCACCGGGAACCGGCCTTGGAGAATATACTGGAACCTTCTTTAGGCCGTGCTGGCCCCATGTTTGGAGGATTCACACCAGTCGACGTCGTCGTGCTGGCCGGCTTTGTACCAACAATAATATGCTTTATTAACGTTGCTGTTTTCAAAATGACTGCCTCCCTATTCCCCGTCTGGGTAAAGGCTTCAGTTAACGTCTGGCTGCTCGCCTCTCTCGGCGACCGCTACCACCGCAACACAGAGAAATCCTAACAGTGGTTGGCGGCACTGGGATACGCTACCCTACATTTGGAAAGCCTGATGAGATCCCTGAAAGCCTGAGATGACTGCCATGATAGCTTTTGCTACACTGGGATGCGCTACCCTACGTTTGGCAAGCTGGATCGCATCTCTGGAAGTTGGAGGACGATTGCCCTGTTATCATCCGGCAAGCTTGGATATGCTACCCCGGATCTCAAAATTGGCAAGTTAGACCGGATCCCTGCTGACCCAGAAGACTCCCACAGTACTGTTTGAAAGCGGCTACGAGATGGACCAACGTCGGCTACTTTGGTTGGGTGGGTTCCTAACATTTACTGTTCATTTCACCAGACCTCTCGGGCACAGGCAGATGTTAGGAGTGTGTAGTGTTTTTTGTTGGCTGTAATTAAATATTCACCCGCTTTAAACAATGACACTAGTTTTGAAGTACAGGTGAATATCAGCAGAAGAGCATCATAAAGAATGGAATCACAATGGAGAAGTACCGTGTGCAGGACCTTTTTGAAATGTGCGAATCCTAACAGTGTGCATGATAATGTATATGTATGAAGTTTTGTCGAACACTCTCGAACAAAGACAATGTGAATTGGTCAATGTTAACACAGTGGGCGTAACTGAATGGTGCAAATCATGGGTGTCATGAGGTCCTGACACCCTTGTGTGCTCAGGCTGTGGTTGACAACCCTCACATGTGCCTCCCCCCCCCCCACCAAGATTTATCTTTCAAATATCAAGTTAGAATTTCTTGGCAGTTAAATATAGAGCATTAGCTCTTTGTTGGAAATGGCTGCAAAGTACGATGGGGGAGGAATGCATGAACTGTATGGCTGTGGCACATGTTCTTCAAAACATTGAAAATCTCATACAGCTGCTACAGTTGATAAAACGCTTCATCAGCATGTGCAAGAACCATGCTCTTCTTTATGAAGCCTCTGAAAATGTCAAAATCAAGGAGATCCAAGGACTATACTCATCCAATGCATATTTTGATCTCCTAGGTGTTCATTGCTTGAATTAGATAGCATATAGCTTACTCCATTTTTTTAATGCCTATTTATTAACTGCAAAGCATTTGTTTGCATACTGCAGACACTTTAAACATCTGTCTGTTCGTCTGTCTGTCTAGCCGCCAATGTCTGTGTGCTCTCGTGATCACCCTCTAACGTGGGGTGAATCAAAATTAGTACGGGAGGGTAAGATAGTTTGACAAACAAGACTCGTTGGTCATGACATGGATAATGTCACAATCCTCAAACCCTTTAAAGCCGCCACCTATAAGGCACATACCTGAGGGCGGGTATTTGGCACAAGTGTGCGAGTATGTCACAATGGCTCACCTGACCCACCTGGGTCAAGTGATTGCGTACCTGAGTGATCTACCCAGGAATGGCGAGAACAGACATGGGTAATTTTAACGCACGAGCATGAAGAAAAAGCTGACATCTGCAGCATTGACCCGATGAATGCCAAGAAGAAATGTCAGGGCCCCAGCAGAAATCGATCCCCAGCATTCTACGTGGAAAACAAGTATTCTACCACAAAGCCACATCAGATCTTTGAGCTACTTTTTGCATAGACCCTAATGTTTGTGAAACGTCAATTGTGGTTACAATGCTGCCTATCCAATTTTATGAATATTACATGAGTACTCCTATGATACAGCCATCATGTCGGGTTAACGTCAATCGTAGTTAAGCACCATCCCCTCAAGTTGATTTATGTAGCAGTGTCCAGGGCTACCATCCTCACAAGCACCAGCACTTCGTCAGCTTACTGCTTCTGACATTGCTAAAATTAATGTTGCTGGTGGCATCGTTATGCGACTGTTTAAATTGTGCCTGTGCATGTATGTGTACATATCTTTAGTGCCACTTCGTAACGTTTCATTCAACAACAAAAATTACAACAAAGTCACCTTCCATCCGCATGCTTCACATAACATTTATTCCCAAGGTACATGGGATCTGGCAAATTTTTCGTACTGTGTATTTCTGTTCAATGCCCCTTCAGCCACGTAAGACTGTATTTTAAAAAAACTGCAATTGAAGTTCAGCCAGTGTCCAAAAAGGCTCACTAGCACCCAAAACATCTGAAAATAGGTATGATACGCATAAGCATAACCTCTGGTTAAAGGGACACTAAAAAAAAAATGATGACTTAGTTTAGATTGATAAACTACGAACTCTGATGCCATAAGTTTCATTGTTGTAAGTTTATTATTAGCAGAGAAAATCAAACTTGTTTCAGTTCCAAGTTTCATGCGAAAATCTTCGTGCGTGACATAACAAGTTTAGAAATATATTTTTCATAATTTTGCAATATTGGCTTCAGATAAAATTTACTAAAACTTTGTATGCCAGGTCTATGGCACCCACAGATGACAATTCACTTCAATTTTATCGATTAGAAGCTACATAGGCCCCAGTAGACATCTTCAAAGTTTATGACATTACAGTGTTTGGTGTGGAAACCTAGGTGGCGTCGCCACTTGCATTTTTTTTTTTCGCGTTTCTCGCTTACTAAGCATCATCTCGTGGTGAGAGAGATGTTCACGGGTTTTTGAAATTGTGCTTGACTAATATGCGAAAAATCAATTTGCTTTTTAGTGTTTTTTTGATACCTTGATCAGTAGAGGCCGGATTTATAGGCACTAAAATTGGGTTTTAGGCAGCAGAAATAGACAGGCAAAACACAGTTTTAGGCCCCCAAACTCGTAAATACAGGCACAATAAATTTTTTCATAAGTTCAAATTTTCGAACAAAAACATGTGTGATGTACCTATTACAGGAAAGGAAACACAAATGCTATAGTTGACGAGGGCACGAAGGTGCCAATGGTTCAGCATAGCCATACAATCGTCCTTTTTCTTGCATTGTTTGTAGGACACAATCTCTCCTTTTATAATTCAGCATGGTGAGTTAGGTGTCCACCATCAAATAAACATGCTCCTGGATTTCCTTTTCGGCATAGCTTCAAAGGGCAGCATAGGAGAAAATAGCCGGACTGTTAAAACGCCAGAAGGGTCATTTAGCATTGCATTAACCGAGTCTAATCTCACAGGGTCAATATCCCCTCTGTCTGTCAACACCTTAAAGGGCCAATCACTAGGTTTGAGCATTTCAAGCAGGCAAGATAAATGAATGCACTGAGCACTCACAATCCCGTCTACCAAGAATTGGAACGCCACGCACCCCCGTAAAGAGGTGAAATATCAGACTGACCACCACTTGCCCTTCATCTCACGGGCGCTCACTCCAACATGATGGAGGTTATGTACAACAAGGAGTAGTCCTGCGTACGTCACAGAAGTGCGTGGCACTGCGGCAATTATTCAAGGGGACATGTGTAATGTGTACAAGCTGTTGCTTGAACACAAGAGTCAAAGTTGATAGAAATATTTTAAACATACAACCGATCTCTGTGTGCATTTTCATTTTTTTATTTCAAATCGAGCAAGATGTAACACTGAACTGCTTCTATTTCATTTGCGTTCATGTTCTCGCCGTTCCAACAGCGAGCTGGCCCTAGCACTGAAAACGCTTGGCATGTTTTTGTGCATCGTTCCTTAGAGCAGAGAGCAGTCCCAGTGGTGCGACGCTCTGTATTGTGGTAAAGATACGCGATTCATGCTAGCCTCCCCAAACGTGCACACATAGAGGGATCCATCACACAGAAACAGGCAGTTGACTACAAAGAATGCCGAAACGACACAACACCGCTGGCTTGCAGGACCTGGCTTGAGCATGTCATGCGAATGTAACCGTGCGTGCGCATGACATGTTGATGCGTGTGCCACGTAGAATCTTCCAGCTCCGAGTTGCTCTGATACCGAAGATGGAGAGAAGGAATGTGGCTTGCAAAGGCTACACAAAGGGAGCGGCTTTGTGTAGCCTTCTTCTTTGAAGCTCACCTTCTCGCATCATGCTTTCGCGGCTCATAAGGTACCAGTTCAAAAATTATTGTGATACAAAGCTCTTCACTGGGCATGCAACAACATTCAGAGTCTAAAATTTTAAGATTTGTCATGGGACCTGGTGAAGCACCCTTTAAGATGTAAATTACAAACAAAACAAAAGCAACATAGGCATCTGATGTTTTTTTTTGACCAGCAGGATTTTTTTCGACCAGCAGGATACTTTACCGGGATGCACTTCACAGTTTCGCATTCATTCTCCATCTTCCTGCCACTGCAAAAATGCACCTCCTGTTGCCCTCCCCCCCACACACCCACCCATGTTTTCAAGGAGGTGCTTCAAGTCTTTGGGAACACTGGACTGGAACACCCGCTGCAAAAGCTGCCCGCCATGTCCTCAGCCATAAAGGCCACTCTCTTCTTCCCCTCTCCTCTTCCAGTCTTTATTTTTCTCTCCCCATTCCACTGTATACGCTGGTACGTGCTCCCATTTAGGATTGCAGAAACAGTGTCTTTTCCTCTCTTCTTCCGCTTCCTCCAGTATCTCACACCATATCAGTGCGGCGGTGGCGGGTGGCTGGCACGTCCTAGTTCACTGCTGCTAGCTGTTGCTTTCCGAAAGTTTGTTGAATTTTAGAACTAGGTTGCACCTCATCAAGTTCCAAAAGACCAATTTTGCCCTGTAACATGTATAACAGTCTCCAGCTGTACTCGGAAGCTAAATTTGGGGTTAAATAGTGTTTATATAGGCACCAATTTTCACTTTTATATAGGCACCAATTTATATGGTGCCTATATAAACCACCTGTTTATATAGGCACCAATTTTCAACCCTTCACTTTTATGTATTCACTGCTGTCGCCGTCGGCGACTCGGATGCACATTCAAAAAAGCGCTTCTCTAAGTTGTGATGTGTATTGATGCTGGCGCGATGCTTGTGATAAGTGCAAGCTTTCGTTTACCACAGCTTGTACATAGCTTCACCTCATGCCCCCAGCCCCACCCTTTTGCACTACTGTCCCCCTTGTCTAGACACATGGATGCCTTTGACTGAAACTGCACAAGATATGTGACCAAGCTACTATCCCTCGACTTGTGTAACGTGTTTTGCGTACTTTTGCAGTTCCTAATGCATCTGATGACATCACTTTTATAGGGCACTTATTCTTAACACCATAAACTACCGAGATGCCTTTCCTTTGTTGAGAAATTAAAGGAATGGTATTGAACTGCCCGGCCATTGTCAGAGTGGGAATGGGCTCAGTTTTTTCATTCCAAGGAATTGAAAGGAATAGAATTGTAACAAGTTCATATTCCCTGGAATGTAATTAGAATGGAATGAAGGCGCCCATTCCGCAACACTGGTAAAAATATGCCAATGAATATGAAAACTTGGAACCTGAGAATTATAAGATTTCCAAACTCAACAAGTGGCTAAAATTTGCATCTCGAGAAAAGCACATTTTAAAGGCGAAATTGAAAGCTTGTGTACGCTGCGAAGATGTATTCCTTTACTATTTCTTCCTTCGCGGCAGCTTGAGAATGATGGCTATTTTGAGAATGCAACTTTGATTTGATTGGTTGATATGTGGGGTTTAACGACCCAAAACCACCATATGATTATGAGAGACGCTGTAGTGGAGGGCTCCGGAAATTTCGACCAAATGCAGCCGCCGCAGCCAGGATTCGAACTGGCGACCTGCGGGTCAGCAGCCGAGTATCTTAGCCACTAGACCACCACAGCGGGGCGAGAATGCAACTTTCGTGAACTCCTCGCACGAACTACAATGGCAAGCACACACGGTGTTGGCCAGGGAGCACTACAGAATGTGCATGGAAACTTGGGCAAGTTGGTTGGACATAACTGAATATACGAACAGCACCAACTAGAAGTAGTTACAGTGTAACTATGGAAGCAAAAAACAAGGATATAAAAGAGTGCTAGAAACTGCCCTTTCCAGTTTTTAATACCAAGCTTGTGCTCATTAAATGCAATGCTAACCTATCCCCAGTTTCAATTCAGCTTTGATTTTTATAGTCATGAAAGTTGACAAACCTGTATTTACAATACAAGTAAAGAAAATGATGCAGCTTGCACTAAGCCAAGCAAGGCTTGAAAGAACAGAGCTGGATGATTTTGCAGTCTAATCTGGTTGCTTCTAAGTTATTGTCATGCTTTAGCTCGGCCATACTAGATTGCTTCTAGGTTGCTTTTAAGTTGTTGCTAGGTTTTTGCCATGTTGTTTCTAGGTTGCTCTAATAGCAGGGAGGTTTGAGGTAAACAAGAGATAGCCACTGACACAACATGGATGTCCAAACTCCAGAGACAAAAATGAGTGCTGAAATCAAGCCTTTCTTTCTTCCGTTGATCTACGGCACCGTCACTGTTCGCATGGGGCTTTTATCGCTTCATGGTCTTTTCACAGCAGCCACTCTTTTCCCGTTTCCTAGTATTATCTTCCTGTTTCCTAGTATTCTCTCACTGAATGTACTCAGGGTCTTTGGCGCCTTGCCGTAAATTCGCAGCCATATCTTGGGCTAAACGTGCCAGATATGTTAGTCGCCGACACTGACATTGCCAGTTGGCAGCATGCCGCAATTCTCTGTAAGTGGCTTCTTCCTCAACAGTGCAAACCTTCCTTTGCTTCCCAAGGCTGATTCTAGTGCGCCACCACCCGTGCACAGGCCCTTTTACGGAATGAAAAAAAAAAAATAGTGCATTTGCAGTTGCCAGTGACGTCATGACATTCAGAGAAAAACGAGTACATGCAGTGTCGAGGTCAGTGGGCGGAGTCGCGAGACGGTTTCACAGAGGAAGTGTGGCGCAGCTGTGGCATTAACGGTTGCTATGCACCACAAGGCGCTCCTAAGGGTTTCTTCTACATACCAGTTTTTATGGCCGGCTTCAACAACTTCGCTGTTAAAGAGCCGCAGTTTGGCCGCAAGAGTGAAGCAATAAATAGAATATTAACAAATTGGAATGTTATACAATGTACGACTGGCAGCCAACTTTAGTAGCAACCAACCGGGCATAACTCAAGAACGGAGACATAAAGAAACATGACCGATTGCAGCAACTTATATGCAGTCTATCACTTTATTATAAACTGAGAAGATAACCTTCTCAATTTTCATTAACAGTATTGTTGGAGTGTCAAATGGCCAGATTGGCACGTACAGTCTCTTGATTGTTATTAAAAGTACTGTGCAAAGATTGAACGACCGAACAATCAGCGTCTTCTAACAGCACAAAGCGAGGGAATCAGCAAAAGCACCATGCTCACTTGTAACGCAAGCTTTATCTACTAGGCTCTTCAAACAAGCATGACAAAGCCTCTGGTGTTGGTGAGAGCTCGATGGCTTGTACCACGAGCATGTGGCCTCGGCTTGCGCTGTTTTTTTTTTTCTTTTTTAGCATGGCTGCTTTCGTATACATGCACAGGCAAAAAATGTACATTTTTTTTTTAAATTGGCAAAGCTTGCACCAAGTCGCACAAGGCTTTAAACAGAGAAAGTGGACCATTCTGAAGAGTAATCAGGTAGCTTTTAGGTTATTTTTGGGCCTTATGGTTTTTTCAGGTAGTGGCTTCTGGATGATCGCTATGCTTTAGCTAGGTGATGCAAGGTTGTTTCTATATTGATTCTCACTGCAGAAAGGTTTGTGTAAAACCCAGACAGTCACAGACACAACACGGATGTTTAAACTCCAGACACAGAAACTCCCACTCAAACAAAGCATTCACACTTCTTATAGATCTACGAGCATGTCGTCATTGGCGCAGGCTTTTCATCGCTTCAGGGTTTCCTCGCAGGCGTTGTTGCCTTTCGCGTTCTCTAGTATTCTCTCATTGTACATACTCAGTATCTTTGGCTCACCAATGTGACTTCACAGCCATTTGTCATTGGGCTAACTCCAGCTTTCTTCGTTTTACAGCGAAAGCTGTTATGAGATAACAACTCAAGTCATGCGCAGTTGTCCACCACCACTGCCACTGGTGTTCGTAACCACATCGCGCGAAATTAGAAAAAAATCTAGCACCAAAGACCAGTGGGCCTCAAACCCGGGTCCACTGGGTGCCAGCCGAGTTTTCTACCACTGAGCTACGCTGATGCTTGTGATGTCTTGGAGAACTTGCCTTAGGCAGGCTTTACGTTGGGCAAGCAATCACGCTGATACGACTTATAAAGTGTTTTAAGACAGCGAAAGAACAACCAGTTGTTGCACAATGCGAATAGCATAACATGTGGGCCATCCAATGCTCCAACCCATTACAAAAGCTTGTTCTTGTTCCCTTATTAACTGTGACGCATACCCACTTCAGTCATATTTCCTAATTATTGTCAGCCACTGCATGAACAATTGGCACAAAATTCCTTGCAAGTGTTTAGCGGATACCCCACATCTCAGAAGAATGACAAATACTAGCATAGTGAACGCCAGCCTACTACCCAAAAATTTATTATTAATGCCCTAGTGGGTATCAAGCAAGTGTGCTTGTAGTAGTTACCCAATGAGTGTTTTGAAAAGGCTCTGAAAAAGTTCTGACTGTTCTGAAAAAGGCTTTTCTAGCTTTTGCTGTGACTGTGCTGCGCCTTCCATGCAGGCCTGGCGTTTTTCAGGAGGACTAGTGGTGATTAGTGCGATTTACCTAGTTTCTATGGCACCTACCCATTTATGATGATAATAGTTTTTTTAGCTTGTCTGACAAGGAATAATTTGCTGAAGAGCTTCCCTCTTGTAAGACACATTCGGATGCTTGTCCACTTGCTGTCTCCAATGGGTAGCGGAGCTTTCTACTAGGAAAATCATGAGGGGTTGTGTGATGCCTGTATCAAGAGCCTAGCAAACAAGGCTTGCGCTACAAATGAACTTGGTGCCCATGCGCTACTGCTGCTGATCTCGTTGTTTTCCACCGCCAGAAGGCGTTGGCCGTCCTGTCCTTCTGCAGACAGTGGGTCAGCCTATGCTTGCTCTGTACTACTACAGAGTTGAAATACTACAAAGTTACAAGCCACCTGCTGATGACTGTTAAGTGTGAGTGACGGCACCCGGCTAAACAAACTGTGGAGCCCAGCATCCGCACCTTCACCCCCTGGGCTTTTCACGTGACGAGAGATGGCCAGCGCATTTCCTCCCCACTGGACATGCTACTAGATAAGCATTCGTCACAGGCATTCACACCATGCTTTCACTCGCACATAGAACATACACCACCCGAGGCAGTGTTACTGATTGTAACTTGATACGGAACATCACGGTGGCGACGGAAAAAATCCACTGACAGTTTCTACATAAGTGTTATCGCAATAAAAATCTGTCCTTTTAAAGTAGCAGCTGACCTTACACACATTCATCTGAAAGTGGACATCTCAGCTACTCAACGTCCATCCCACTGTTTAAAGGGACCATGAAACTGTTTTTTGAAGTTTTGTCAGCGTTTAGGCTAGAGCATGATCAAACTATTCACACCACAAATTTAGCGACATGCCATGAACCAAGACTGCTATGGACAATCCTATCGTAATGTTGTGTCCCAAGCCACCCTGGGTTCCAACAAGCGAGCCTCTGAGCGGTACACAATGAAGCAGTGGACGACCAGTTGTAAATGACTACACTCATTAAGACTCCTCCTCTTCCTCCTCCTCTGTCCCCCGCTCGACACAATGATTTGCCGCTCACTTGCCCACGGCAGTTCGGCTGCCGCCCCCGTCTGAGTACGAATAAAGAAATTTTAACCGTTCGAGGTTGCCTATGCCTTTTTACTACTGTTCCAGGAGTACGTGTATGTAACGACGACAATCCCGGACATAACAGTGGCGACAAGGTAGTGGATTTAGACCTGCACTACGCAACGCTCTTGACAGCAAGCCATGGCTACACACGGGCTCCAGAATCAGCCACCCGAATTCAACGGCTCATCCTGGTCATCGTGGTTTAGACGCCTGCAATTTTACTTTGAGGCTAACAACATCCGTGATGCAGCAATGAAGAGA
The DNA here is from genome assembly GCF_043290135.1 of Rhipicephalus microplus. Taxonomy (NCBI): domain Eukaryota; kingdom Metazoa; phylum Arthropoda; class Arachnida; order Ixodida; family Ixodidae; genus Rhipicephalus; species Rhipicephalus microplus. The sequence continues at coordinate 149,946,578 of NC_134710.1, read as the reverse complement.
GCCAACCTGCTAACGCTGTGTGGGGAGCAGACATATGACCCCGTCTAGGCCCTGATTCAGCCACGCACTCCAGCAACTGTCGACTACAACGACATCGTAGCTGCGCTACAAAAGCACTATGATCCAAGGCCATCGGAGATGTACAGCCGAGCCCACTTCTAACGGCGAGATCAACTGAAAGGCGAAAAACCGAGCGATTACGTGGCGGCTCTAAAAAAACTCGCAGCTGACTGGAATGTCGGGACGCCGACCTCAGAAACTTTGGCCACTGCGCAGGAGGGAGGATGGAATACCACGCCTGCTAACACAACTACGCTCCCCTTGGACGTTTTGTTGCGGGACCGTTTTGTGTGCGGACTGCATAACGAAGGCCTACAACAACGCCTGTTTACAGAGACGGGTCTCACATTCTTCAAAGCGTAAAAAATCGCCCAGCAAGCGGAGAGTGCTGGTCACCAGCAGAGGCATATCCGACGGATCGTCGAGCCAGTGCACCACACCAGTCAGCAGCCAGGCCATTCTGCTATTACAGCCAACTCAAGGAAAAAAACACAGCGCTGTTGGCAATGCAACGACATGCGCGATCCCCAGGTATATCAATTCAAAACAACTATGTGCAATTTTTGCCAAAAACAAGGACACATCGAAAAGGCATGCATAACCAAGCGCAAACAGCCCAGGCCGGAGGGTTCAGCGCAATGTAACCACAATGTCGACGCTCAAGAGGGCCAGACACAAGAAAGCACAACCATAACATCCCTAATATCAGTGGCTCTATATGACTTAAACGCCGTTGCAAATCTCGGCATGAGACCAAAGATAATGAAAGAAATCATAGTACACCATCGCCCAATCAAGTTTGAGGAGGATTCTGGAGCAGCATGCACGCTCATTAGTGACGACACTTTTTGAGCTACTTGGAGTGAGAACGCATCAACTCTCCAGCAAGACGACAAGCAGTTGAGAACGTGGTCAGGACATTCCCTTCCACTACTGGGTTGTGCAAAGAGGTCTACTACAATGGCCAGACCTACCACCTGCCATTGCTAGTCGTCCACAGCTCTGGACCAAGCCTTTTAGGCCGAAATTGGTTCACCCATCTTGGAATGGTGGTTGGCGGAGTTAACCATGCATCCAGCTATCCGTCAGTAGAGCAGCTCCAAGAGAAGTACAAGGCGGCTTTTTTCGAAGAAATAACAGGCAGCAACAAACCTCCAGTCACACTAGAGCTGCGAGAAGATGCAACGCCGAAATTTTCGAAAGCTAGGTCGGCACCTTTTGCTCTATGAACGTCAGTCCAGAATGAGCTTGACCGACTGCAGGAGCAAGGGATCATCGAACCGACGCAACATTCAGAATGGGCTACACCACTTGTTGTCGTCCGAAAGAAGAACGGTGCCCTACGCCTCTGCGGAGACTACCGGAGCACCGTCAACCTGTCTGCAAAGGCATCATCCTACCCACTGCCGACACCGGAAGAGGTTTTTAGCACGCTTTGGGGTGGAAAGATCTTGAGCACCTTGAATTTGACACAAGCCTATCAGCAACTGAAGGTGAGCGAATCAACATCTGAACTGCTCGCGATAAGCACCAGTAAGAGTCTCTACAAAGTGAAAAGGCTACCATTCGGCATAGCTGCAGCACCAGCAATCTTCCAGAAATTTATGGAGTCTACACTTAGTGAGATCCCTGTAGTTTGCATCTACTTAGATTATGTTATTGTCGGGGGCGCCTCCAATGAAGAGCACACAGAACGTTTCGAGCTTATTCTTGAAAGGCTATGAAATGCTAACTTGCGCATCAGCAAGTAAAAATGTGTTTTTGCGGTGCCTGAACTGAAGTTTCTTGGACATCAGACTAACGCACAGGGTATTCACCCCACTGAAGACAAAGGGCGAGCAATCACTGAAGCATGATCGCCTACTAACAAACAAGAATCACAGTCGTTCTTAGGGCTATTATCGTTCTACGACCAGTTCTTGGAACATCGAGCTACAGTGGCCAACGATCTATACAAGCTCCTGCGGGAAGAAGTCCCATAGACTTGGTCGCCACGCCACCAAGAGTCATTCGTTGCCCTTAAGAAACTGCTACGGAAGTTTACTGCTCTGCGACATTACGACGAAAGGAGACCCCTACTGCAAGGCTGTGATGCACCACCATACAGAGCGGGAGCAGTCCTCTCCCAAGCTGACGACCAGGGACAGGAAGCCCCGATCGCTTTCGTGTCGCGCACCCTATCACAGGCAGAGAGTTATTCCCAGCTAGACAAAGAGAGACTTGCCATCGTCTACGCAGCACATACCACTTTCGACAGTATATTACTGGCAGAAAAGTGACCTTCATAACTGATCACCGGCCCTTATTGGGTACTATGGGCCGCCAGAGACCAATGCCACAGACGTCGCCGCGAATGACACGGTTGTGTATGAAGATGTCGGCGTACGATTATGAACTCGTACATCACACTGGAACCCCAGAACACCGACGCGCTAAGCCGCCTGCCGCTAGACACCACAATAGACGAACTACCCCCGCCAGGTGATATACTCATGTTAAAAGCACTGCCGAACCCTCCACTAAAGGCTAATTCGGTAGCGGCATCAACACAGGAGTGCATGGTCTTGAAAGAAGTCTACGCAGATATACAGGAAGGTAACATGCACAAGCTAAATGGTGAGCACTTCAACGCTTAACGCAAGTGAGCTACAGAGTTGAGCACTCATCGTGGCTGCGTCACTTTGGGATCAAGGGTGGTGATTCCTGCGGCACTTCGCGAACAAGCCATGTCACTTGTCCACGCAGGTCATCGAGGCACTGTTGCCATGAGGAAGTGCGCCAGAAGTTACATGTGGTGGCCGGGTATCAACCGTGACATCGAATCAACAGTTTACGATTGCTAGCCTTGCCAATGCAACCACAGACCCTCACCAAGAGCTCCTATACCGAAATGGGAAAGACCAGAAACGCCTTGGCGCACCCCGCAGATTGACTTTGCTGGACCTATCGAAGGATGCTCATTCCTAGTGGTTGTTGACACATACACCAAATGGCTGGAGGTAAAACAAATGGCCACAACGACATCAGCAGCAGTTATCGACACTCTGCGGTCGTTGTTTGCAACATTCGGACTACTGCGCAAGGTCGTCCTGGACAACGGCACTTCGTTTGAGTCCACAGAGATTTTGAAGTTCTATAGAGACAACGGCACGTCATCTATTACGTCATCTCCATACCAACGGCAACCAATGGGCAAGCAGAGCGCTACATGGCAGAACTCAAATGTGTCCTGGCTAAAGATCAGACTGGGACAATGCAACGCTCCATCGCGCGCTTTCTCTTCATAAAGCACAACACTGTTCAAAGCTCTACAGGAGAAACACCAGCGAAATTGATGTTTGGCCGAGAAATGTGAACCCAGCTGACAGCAATTGTCTCTGCGCCCTCGGTGAAGACATTGTTAGAGGAAGAAAAGCTCCCGCATAGCAGGAGAATTGAAAGTGGGCAGTGCGTATACGCCCGCCAGTTTAACAGAGGGCCTGCCTGGGTTGAAGCGACGGTGCTCAAACGCACAGGTTTGCGGTCATGGCTTGTCGACATTGGAGGAAAGGCCACACGCCCCCACCTTAATCAGCTACATTGTCCAGGTATTTTGTCAAGGAAAGCTTCCATTCAAACAAGCACCCTAACAGTAGCTTCATTCCACTTAGCCTCTCATTTCGCACTGGATGAATCGGCGCCGCCGCCGACCGGCACTGAATACAAGAGATATGACACTCAGCAAGCCGAGGCTCCTGTTCCCCCCAGAGCGCCCACGCGACAACAGCAGCCCCCAGATCACTTCCAAGCGACAATTTAAGGAGGGAGGAGATGTGTCCCAAACCACCTCTGGGTTCTGAGCAAGCCTTCGAGCGGTACACAATGAAGCAATGGACGACCGGTTGCAAACGACTGCGGTCATTAAGACTCCTTCTCTTTCTCCTCCTCCGTACCCCGCTCAACACAATAATCCGCCGCTCACTTGCCCATGGCAGTTCGGCTGCCGCCCCCGTCTGAGTAGAAATAAACGAGTTTTAACCGTTCGAGGTTGCCTACGCCTTTTCACTACAGTTCCAGGAGTACGTGTATGGGACGACGACAACCCAGGACATAACACATACCCTCCTTCTAACTTATGCCTTGCCTCCTCAACTCACGAGACGTGCTAGCATTGCTGGTGATTACAGAGCTTTCATGAGCGCAATCGATTATTTGAGCTTTGTCCAGTCTATACCTCCGAGATCACATGCCGACAGGTTGTGCGCAGTCTCAGTGGCCATCACACAACGCACTCAGCAGCACGCACGCCGTCTGGAAACAGAGACAAAGATTGTGGAGTGGTTGATATTTGCTCTGATAAGTGCTGCTACCCTACGAAACAATCTTTTGCGCATTCTACAACCAATCAGATCAGCATCCTTGGTGACGTCGTGTTACCAAAGCATGTCGTTCTGTGAATGGGCGGTTGAAAATGCGTTTGGCCGAGTCGCAGTGATCTACAGCGATTCCCAGCTTTAAAGCGTTCTAATAAATTACAAAGTTCATGATCTGTAAATGACCCTTAGACCTTAGTCTATTGGTCCAATGTGTTTGTACAGAATTGTCAAAAGTATATCAGTGTTCCTGTCACAATAGCGGCAATGTAATATGGCAAAAATAGTGCTATATAAATGGCTGCAGTTTGTTAGACTAGAGCAAGAGCTATGAGAAAATTCACATAAATGATGAGTGCTTCACAATGCTCAAAACTTTTTATTCTGCGGTTAGGCATAGCAGAGATCCTTATGATAAGTTACCTGCCATAGTAATCTAGCAAAGCAATGCATCTGCGGACAAAATTAATTATGAATGTATTATTTCCCAGATAAAATAAAAATCCACATACCCCTAGGCCATATAGTAGTGTTAGTATATAAATAAAGGTCATATAGCATCTGTGTGAATAATTAGTGTGGAGTGCAACTAGGGCATAAACGGGGTGTGGGATTTACCTGAGTTCGCAGTCCAGTAATGCAAGGCTTACTGACAAATATAAAATGCTGATTACTTAGCCATTCATTTGCTTATGACAAGACTACAATGTAATATAAAAGTTGCCATGGCAATCACTGCAGATAAAAATTTGTATCAGACTGTAAATTAGCAATATCATTGAAGTACTTGTGTAAAATACACATTGCAATGCAGAACCTGATTCTGCAGATACAACAATCACAGTTTTCAGAATTCGAAAGCTGATATAGCTTTTACAAATAAATTGCATCAACTTACCAATTACTATGAGTCTGCTAAGCATATTGGTAGCTTAAAGGTCCATTAAGAAATGCTGGTTAATCAGATGCTACTTATAGTGGCATTCATCACCCATCACCACACAGCTTCCACACGCCTCCAACAAGACTGCAACTTCATTTCAAATTGGCTCTACATATTCAAATATTCCTTATTTAATTGACAAAAATACTTATTGCATGTCTATTACCAGACACTAGTATGCTCAATAAAGTTTTTCTCTTTAGCATCCTGCTTTGATGCCCATGAGCAAATACAATCTTAATAACATACAGGAGAAGCGCTGACAATGTATGGACTTATCAAATCTTCAATTGATTCCACTCGTAAATGCCATGTCCACAAGAGTAGTGAAAATTTGTCTGGAGATTCCTGCAATTGCTGCAGTAATACAGTGCAGTCCACTTATAACGATACCACATATAACGATATATCGGTTATAACGATGGGTCGACTTAACAGTCTCATTTTATGCATTGGGGCTATGGGGAAAAAAACCATATATAACGATATGTTATCCACCGCATATCGGATACAACGATGAAAAGTTTGCCGTGGACGGCATGTTTCATTCAGAATAATCGTAACATTTAGATTGATAAGTTCCTCTGAAACGAACTATGCCGAGACAAGACGAAAAGTTAGCGTAGGCGAGTACGTATCTGCCGCCACTGCAGCACAGCGCCGGCAGCGCGTCCCGGCCGTTCAAAAAGCCGAGGAGAGCATCGCGAGTTGGCGCGACGCGCTACAGATGGCGCCAGCTGTGTCACGTTTTGCGCCTCGCCGCGCGTCGACCGCGGAGAGGCTGAGAGAATTAAAAAAAAAAAGCGAAAAGCAAAGCGCCGCGATCCGCGGCTCCCCGCCTTCTACAACGGCAAGCCGGCAAGCTACTCGTAGCTTGCCGAACGAAAGCGGGAAAGAGATAGAAAATAAAAAAAAGCGAAAAGCAAAGCGGCGCGGCGGCATCGGGGCGGGGCCTCGTTGGCATTCCGGCTGTGTACCTCTGGCTGTGCTTTCTTCCTCCCACTGCTCCCACCCCGCCGTCGGTCAGTCTCTCTTCCTCAGCGAACCCGTGATGCGTTCTTCGGAGTAAGAAATAAAGTCTTCTTGTTTTTGACATCCTACTATCTACAATATTTATTAATTGGTGAAAATAGCGAAATGAAGCCTGGAGCTACAAAAGGTACGTCCGGCGACGATTTTTTGGCGGCAGTCCAGATATAACGATCACCGGTTATAACGATCATATTTTTAGGTTTTCTCGATATCGTTATAAGTGGACTGCACTGTAAAAGCTGCTGATCAAGTGCATACACACATACACACACAAAGGACACACAGTGACACACACACACACAATTTTTATATAACAAAAAACTATCTACATATATCCAGCTGAATATAGAGACTGAGCAAGTCTCTTTTCAGACTGATAGGAGCCTAACTTTCTAGCATTTACATGAAATTCACTGATAACTGCAAGGGTTCTGAAAAGATAGGAGAAAAGTTGAGAATACACACAAATGCTGAGCTTGAAGGATGTGTATTTATGCATTAAATATGACATCAGCCATACTGACGTGTAATATTAACTATCAGGAAAATTTTCGACAAAGTCGTGCCAGCATTTCATGAATAATTCGAGAATAGGTGAGAGAGAAAAAAAAGGTAGAGAAATTAACTAGATGGATGTCTAATCAGCTACCCTAAAAAGTCAAGAAGGAAAATCATATTTAGCGTAGGTATATAATGAGTGATTGGCTATTAAGCTAGTGCGGCAAAAAAAGTGCAGGTGAAACACATCCATAGTTCTTTTCTTTAAAAAACAGCACCTTCAGCAATGTTGGCTTAGAATGCTTGCTGCTCTCTCACTACTGTTATAATTATCCCTTGCACAACTGTTTTACAGGATGAAAACTGACAGCAAACACAATGAACAATCGGACCAACAGTGTGACGAGTGCAGTGCGCACGTTAAATGAGTGCCTCGGAAAAGTGCGCGGCACTAAAAGTAAGAAAACGAGCAGTGCACGCGTAAACATAAAGCGGGTGAAGATGATGATGAGGAACAACGACGCGGGAGCGTTACGCCAACAACGAAAGAGGAAAATCGCCTAATCAGCCGTTACCACAGAGATTTTAAGGATCAATGACCAGTAAACACGGCAACCCAAAAAGCCCCAATAAGAAGCAGCCGAGTCTACCTTGGCTGCGGCCCCTGGTCCACGCATCTGAAGAGAACACTGTCTGACTTCGTCGGCCCTATCTTCGGAACCTACCTGCTCCGTCATGCCAACATCTGAGCGTCGCCCTGCTTTTAGCCGGGGACATCCGACGACGGCATCCCCGGGCTAGTATATGCTCATTGTAGACGTCCCCGAAGCTTTCATTGTAGTCCTCACCGGTGAGACTGTTTCAATTACGCTTGGACTAGACTTTTTTTTGCTACTTTTGAGCTCGGTACATAGGTTCTAAGATATTTTGTTACCATTAGTATGTGATGTGTTTTTTATGTTCGTGTGTTGTTTTGATAAAGTGAGGAAAACACAAAACTGCCTCACCAATTTTATTAAGAGCATTGCTGTCCCCAATGCAACATGCTCTTATAGGTCTATTTATTCTAAAGAACCTCATTACAATGGTGCCCAACGTGGGGCAAGGCTGATTTCTGTTTTTTCAAGAGGAACATAACGACCGCAACATAGATTTATGTGAGCTGAGTAGCATCGCTCACAAGTTAAGCCTAAATGTAGGCCAACTGAGGGAGTGAAGGAGAGAGGAGAAAGCTCGTGACACCGGAGCAGGCCACCGATAGCTAGACCCGATGCGAGCAGGCGAAGCGCAAGGCACAAGCATGTTAGAGCAAGCAGAGTGCGATGACCATGCACAAGAACCCATGCACAAGAACCCACGCTCAAGGTCAAGTAATGTGTGTCACCACAAGGTCGCTTCATGTAAGAAAAAATATCACCAAAAACATAAGTGACATGTGACCCAGATGATGGACCTTCTTGCCATGATGGTGGCCATTTTCCTTAAAACACATTTTACCCAAGGCACATTCTAGACTTCCAGTGCAGCATCGAAGCATAAAGATCCTCCATAATGCTGTTGTTTTGTAAAGTAACCTCACATCTGCCCGAGCCCTGTCAATGGGTGTATCTGGTTTTAGGTTCAACCTCAAGGGACTAACGACACACCACTTCGTAGCACTACCCAGATTCTAATGATGCACAATTAAGAGGTTTGCTGTATTGTACCAGCACATTCAAGGTTTCCTCAATTTTGAATGTGAGGCTAAATGCCAAGCAGGAGTTCTAAATGTCTAGCTGGAACTTCCAGTTTCACACTTCAAAAACTACAGAAATTCATGCTTTTATTCTGAACATGTAAAGAAAAGGCTTCCTTGTAGTTGTTTCATGGCTGAAAAACAGGACGCTGGCTCCATGGCATAACTTACTATCTCACATTGGTAAGCGATGTGAAAATGCAAGTATTTGCCATCTCTTTCACTCCAGCAAGTTTTTCCTACTAGAATGTTAATGTTATGAACTTTAATGGATAGATGGAATAAACTTTATCTTGTATCCGGCGTGTTAGTGGGCTGGGCTCCTGCCTAGGTGTCGGCTAGAAGGTCTTGCCTCCTAGCGGCTTCTTCGGCCCGCTGGATTGCCCATAGCTGATTGTCCAGGGCTGTACTGAGCAGCGCGGCCAGCCAACACGGGCGGAGGCTGTCGGTGGAGGCCACGTTCTCATTACTGTGTTTTAATCTCTGGCATTCCCATAGTGTATGTTCTAAGGAAGCTCGTGCCTGACAATCTTCGCATTGAGCGGTCGCGTAGATCTCTGGACACAGAGCATGTAGTAGCGCTGGATTACTATAGGATCCGGTTTGTAATTGTCGCCATTGGACATACTGTACCCTATTGAGTTTATGGTGAGAAGGGGGGTAAACACGCCTCTGTATGTTATAATGTTTCGTAATTTCATTGAATGTTATCATTTGGCCCTCCAACTCCTACACATTTAGGAATTCTGACGAGGGATCAGCATTTGTCATAGCCCAGAAAGTGAGCCCTCGAGCTACGTTGTGTGCCACCTCATTAAGGTTGATATCTCCTGTGGTGTCCGGTATGTGAGCTGGGAACCAGAGAATGGAAACGCATCTGTCGTCTTGGTTAATTTTGCCTGTTCTAAGAATACGCAGTGCTTCAGGGGAGATTCTGCCATTGGCAAAGTTGCGTACAGCTACTTGTGAATTGCTGATTATATAACACACGTCAGTTTGTGATATGACCAAAGCTATAGCTATCTATTCTGCCGTTTCAACGCGTCTTGCGCGTATAATCAGACTGGTTCTGCATTGTTTCTTGTGGTTAACTACAGTCGCGACGAAGCAGCTTTTGTGTTTGTAACGAGCGGCATCTACGAAGACCGCTTCTTTGTTGTTTGCATAGCTCTTAGTCATTGTCTTTGCTCTGCTTAGCCTTCTACCTGCGTTGTGCACGGGCTGCATGTTTTTAGGTAACGGAGGCACTGTGAGCTTAGCTGGCACGTCACGAGGAATGTCGCATTTGGTGCCATATTGTGTGTGGTAAGTGACGCCTAATTTTTTCAGGATGTATCTACCAGTCTTGCTTTTAGAGAGGTGCTCGTATTGTGCAATACGTTGCACCTCTATCAGTTCCTGAAGTGTATTATGTAAACCTAGCTCTAACAGCTTCTCTGTACTTGTGCTTTACATGAGCCCCAGCACTTGCTTGTAGGTTTTTCTTATCATTTTTTTTCTGCTGCGAACCATCTATGGTATGCAGAAACATACGTAATGTGGCTGATGATAAACGCATGGATGAGCCTTATGCATTTGCCTCTTTTATGCCGCTATGCTTATTCGTAATTCTTTTGGTTAGGCGCATCGTTTGAGAAACCTTCGCTTCGATATTGCGTACCGTTTCCCCGTTGGTGCCTTTGGCTTCTATTATTAACCCCAGTACCCTTATCTTGTCGACAATGGGAATCTCGTGTCCATCTTGTGTTTTAAGTTGTATGTCTGTGTAAGTATGTGTGTTGTGGTGCTTGGCAGGTCAGCCTTTTAATGTCGGTCTATATAGTAGCAGCTCAGACTTTTCGGCTGAGCCCGTGAGACCAGTTCCTTCTACGAATTACTCTACAGTGTCGATCACTTCTTGTAAACGTTGTTTGATTGCCCCATCGCTGCTGTTGCTTACCGACAGAGTGATACCATATATACCATATGCATATATTGTATGGTACAAACCTTCCATCTTTTCTAATCTACTTGGGCCTTGGGGTGTCCCTGCACTACCCATAGATATTTCCTTGGATGTGAGCCCACTTACAACGACTTTGGCTTGTCTATCCGTTAGGAAGTTTCGGATGTAATTATACGTCCGCTCACCTAAACCTAAGTTACTGACATGATTCAGTATGGCTTGGTGGGTGACATTATCAAATGCCTTTTTTAGATCAAGCCTGAGGATGGCTTGAGTTGATCTGCTAGGGTCATCTATGATCTGGTGTTTTAATTGTAGCATGGCATCTTGTGTACAGAAATTTTTCCGAAATCCTATCATTGTACATGGGAGTACGTTGCTGTCCTCTAGGTAGTTAGTCAATCGAGTCAGTAAGGCGTGCTCCATTACCTTACCCAGGCAGAAAGTTAGTGAAATAGGTCTTAGGTTTTCAAGCTGCAAGCGTTTGCCAGGCTTGGGTATAAGCACGACGTGCGCCGTTTTCCATTGCTGCGGTATGTGACCTTGTCTCCAGCATTCATTATAAAGTCTGTTAATTTGCCAATGGACGTATCGCCTAGGTTTCACAGTGTTTTGTTCGTAATGACGTCAGGGTCCGGTGCCGACGTAGTATTTAGTTTTTGTAGAACTGCTGGTATCTCGGCTTTGTTGAATTCTTCATCAAGGTCAGGATTCGGCACTCCTATGTAATCGGCGTGAGTACATGGTGGTGCCTGGGATATGTATTTAAGCGCGACCTCTTTGAGAAAGTCTTTTTCTGTGCCATTACAGGCATGCAGAATTTTGTTCATATTTTGTTTGTGTACCATTTTTGTGTCTTCTGGGTTTAGGAGGTGTCAAAGTAAATTCCACGTTTTGCCTAGGCTCAGTTGATTGTCCATGGGGGTACATGTTTCTTCGCATCGTTGGCAACAAAGATGCTGTGCATATTGTTCGATTTCCTTGTCAAGTGTGGCTATCTTTTTTCTTAGTGTTCTATTATGTTTCTGCGTTTTCCAGCGTTTTTGCAGCCCTTGTTTGGCTTCCCACATATGTAATAGCCTGCTGTCAAGAATTTCAACCTTAGCTTCCAGTGGGACTATTCTTTTTGCCTTTGAAATATCCTTCTCTAGATTAGCTGTCCATTGGTCAATGTTTGTAATGCTTTCTGTGATGCCCTCCTCTCGTATATTTCTGAATTTAACCCAGTCAAGTAGCCTAAGCTGTTTGCTCATGTGTTTGACGGGCCCCTCAATAAGCTGGATTTCAATTACAGAATGATCGCTTCCAAAGTCTTGCTGTGCATTCAGCCATCGCGCATATTGCGCGTTCTTTGTAAAAGTAAGGTCGGGAGTGGTGTCACCACAGACACTATTTCGTTGCGTAGTGAGCATTGTGGTGTCAGTGATGAGTGTTCGGCCTTCCCGCTGCGAGTCGAGCCAGAGATTCCTGCCCTTGGGGTGAACGTGTTTATGACCCCATGTACAATGGGGGGCATTAAAGTCCCCTCCGATTACTAGAACTCGGTCGCTCACTATGGTAAGCGTGCGCTTAAAGAGAGTTAAAAATCTGTGCAGTGTGAATTTCGGGTTACTGTACACGTTTAGGGTGAACACACTGTCCCCTGTTTTTCTTGTGGGTATAATTTCAATCAGTATATTTTCTATATCGGTAACCTGTGTGCTGTGTTGCACTACCCTGTGGCCTCTCGACACTAAATTGTAAGGGCTTTAGTCTCCCCCTTGGCACTGCCGATTGAGCGGTAGCCAGACAACTTAGCGAGGCCATATGCGTCTCCTGTAAGATGATGCTATCTGGTTTTTCTTTATCTTTAATGTAGGATGGCTTTCTTAATTCTGTAACTTCTACTATTACATTGCCATAATACGTATTTGTTGCGTCTGTCCATGGCAGCAATTATTGCTGAGGAGGCGCCGGGTTAATAATAGCCGGCTTTAGTAGCGGAGTTTTGATGATTGTTTTAATGGGCACTACTCCACTGGCTTGTAGGCCTGTAGCAGAGGGGCATTTTTCAAGTTCTGTTGCCCTAGTAGATAAGCTATCTAGTTGCTGCTAGTGAATCTGCTGTTGTTGTATAACTGTGTTAATTTTGCTACATGATAGCCGTTCCCCACTTTTTGATTTGCACTCCCATGGTTTCCTTAATGTCGTTTATAGTCTCAATTTGAGTTTTCACAGCTTCTTCAACTTTGCTTATTCGTAAATCTACGCGTTGTTCAGATTCCTCTTGACATTTGTGCAACATGTTAGCAGTCTTGGTTTTCTTGTGCTTGCTAGTACCATCGTCGTTGTTCTCTACAGCCTTACATTTTAGAAGAGGGGAATCAATGCTCTCCTCCATATTGGTTACACTATCCTGTGTTATAAACATTGCGTCATTGCACTGCACCATGCCTGTTCTGTAGTTATGAATTTCTTCCCGTAATTTTTTTATTCTCCTCCCTTATAACGGCAATTATCTGATTGTTTTGCAGAATAATTTGTTTCAGTTGCACTAATTTTGCCTCGAATTTGGTGACTTTCTGGTCAGAAGCAGCCTCCGTGCGCATCCCTTTGACCCTGTCTGCCCAGCTCACCTTGAACGATGTATCGGCGCCGGGGTTTTGCAGTTCCTTGGCCCTTGACTGAGAGCGTGGCTTTGACCTGGAGAGGTTCCTGGATGTGGAGCGGTTCCTAGACCTTGAGCGGCTTTTCCTAACATGCGGCAAACTGGGGAAGGACTCCAATGTGTTGTCCCTTGCTGCTTTGCTGTGAGATGGCCTATCTTGTGCAGCGAAGTACACATTCTCTTTTTCTTGTCTGGCTCTTCCCCAGCGGCGTTTCCGCACTAGGAATGGCGTCTTATATCTTGCTTTGCAGGTTCGGTCTGCTGTGGGGTGGTCTTCGTCGCACAGCTGGCACCTGGCCTTGCATCGTGGCTTTTGGGAGGATTTGGCATCCTGCAGCCCCGGGCAGATCTTGTCTTTAGGGTTGGGGCAAACATCCGCCCTATGCCCCAAGCGTCCACAGTGGTAGCACACGTCCAGTTTTTTTCTGTACAACGAACATCGTAGCAATACCCCGCCGTATTGCACGTAGCTTGGCCCACGGTAGCCATCGAATAGTACAATTACATTGGTGGCATTGCCCATTCACTTGGCCATGAGCGCAGTTGGGTTCCTGGTGCTTACGACGTTTTCAGTTATATCTTGGGCAGTGTCTTCTAGCGGTATTTCCCGGATAACTCCTCTGGAGGTGTTTTCTGGGGCTGCTTCATAAGCGCTGGCTTCAAAAGCTTGGGTGCCTATTTTGATACAGGCAATTCGCTGGTACCTGTTGGCATGTTCTTCTACAGGAGTGCTCACCACAACGATGTTTTGTAGGTAGTTGAGGCAGATTGTGTTTTGCTCTCGGACTTCCCTTGGTATAATGGCCGCTTCATAGACGCTGTTGGCAATGCGGGCGGCACCGTGGTCGCTGACGCGAAGTCCCCCACGAGGTCGAACAATTATCTTGTAGTCTTCCCTTGGAAGTGGTGGCATTCTGCTACCTCTCATGATTTGGCGAAGCTGTTCTCTCAGTTTTTTGTCCTTCTGCCCTGTCGAATGCTGCTCGCCTGGCTGCTCTAACATTTGCTCTGTAATTTTTCGCTGTCCCACCGATCGCCATCCGGTATTATCCTCAAATTCTTCTTGCGACGCCAAACATGCGCATAAAAAGAGTGGTTCACACTCGTCGCTTGGCTTATAGATGGCGCTAAAACGCTTTCTCCCTCCACGGTCACTTCCATCTGGCCAAAAAACTCGACAGGCAAAGCGTGCAGGGCGCCGCGTTCTTCGTGGTTCCTCGCGATGCCTAGCTGCGTCGCAGCGGTGGAGGCGGTGTCTACGGTGAACGCTATGAAGGTGGCACTTCTGCCGGCGCAGCGAACACAAAACAGGCGTAAAATTATCAAATGTGAGTCCTCCCACCTGATTTTTCGTCAAGATGGTCGCAATGACTTGTGGCGTCAATTCGTTACGAGAAATCCACTGGATATGGTGGTTTCCGCAGAGAAGCATCCAGAAAACACGGAGCCGACAGGATGAGTGACTGCTCCTGCCGGGCACCTCCCCAATTCATCTGAACTTTATTAATTGTAATACATTTTTAGAAAGTTTGCATTAGCGAGACTATGATTTAAAGAGTTTAGTGGCACAAGGGCCATTTTTTGTCAAAGATTGCTATCAAAGACATTAAGTGTCATGTTTCATCAGTGCATGTCCTAGGAACAGTATGTAGATTACATAAAAAATTAACATTGAAAATTCATGGATATCATACAAATATATCAGTGCATACTGCCTGCCAGAGCCACAGCATCATATATATATATTAGTTTCCATTCTTCTTGTTTGCATAACTTTCATCTAATTTAATTTGGCTGCTAATACCGAGAGACTGTAGCCCAACTTAATAATATGCACCTGACTTTTTGTGAGCAGAAATTTAAAATAAAATGTCCCTGGCTGTAAGAAAGCAATATTTATTACATTTGGTTATTCTCTAATCATGTCTATAGACTCCGTGCACTGAGACTGGCGGGCCGCCATCAGAGAAGACAAACGTTGAGAGCCCGAGCAGAACGAAACACTCCCCTAACGTTCGCTAGCACGTAGTTTATCTGAATCATGAACTGCTGCGTAGTCGATTGTACCAACAGGTACACGTCGTGTCCTGCGGGAAAGAAGTTTCAGAGTTTCTCAACTTGTCCCTGCTTTATTGGGCAGCAAAATAAGTGGATCACGGCTGTTGAACGTGAAAAGGTGTTTAGTTCTCGTTCCCTCTGCCATCTCGCGTTCCGCCGATGCGTGTTTGAATTGGTCTGAGACACCCCCCCTACAGGTGTGATGATCTTGTGTGATGTTCCTGCTGTCATAGAGCTGGTGAGAAAAGAAATGCTTGCAAAAAATTTTACTTCAGATCAAGGCTGATGCGACATTTTAATAGACCTTATTAATTACTACCTTGCCTATACCATTTGCAGTTTTGAGGAATGCAATGCGAGGTCAATTAGTGCTTTCCTGAGTTGATGGGTCCATCAGTGAAGGGGCAAACTGAGTTACATAGCATTTTATCGTAAACACAAGTAGCCACCCGACAGCGTATGCACACTCGATAGGATCAAGCTAGGACGTCAGTTGATTGGTTGGTGCTTATTAAACTGGCGCAAGACACCATGGGGAATCGGCCATGAAATAGGCGATGCCTTGTTATTTAAATGATTTTGTTCATAAATCTAAAAATCTTTAGCAACTGATCATTTTCTAAATAACTAATTAGCTTAATTCACGAAAAAACCATAATGTCATTGAAGAATAAGTTTCACTCGCATAACCTTACAATTAAATTCGTTTCGTCTCGCGTAGCAAATAACACATGGCATCACAAACGCTCCTGTGTCTAAAACCAAGTGCTGTAGCTCCAAAGGAAATAACCACTGGAAGTGACGAATTGAATCCCATCCTTCGGATTTGGTTCATTCAAAAAGCCTTTTCTTTGATGGCTAAACAGGCGAAGCGAAAGACGGAACTGAGCATGCGCCATTCTCTCTGGACTAAATCTTCTCGCGTTCTCTTTCTCGCCCACCCCTCAAGCTTTGCATGAGCTGCGCGAGCGGCGAGGTAAAACTATGATCATGATGAGCGACGATGATGCTGCGACAATTTTAAGCAAAGCACTTCGTGAGACTCGGTGGCTGAAAATCGCCGTGGCACGATGCCGCAACAAACGAACACGCCGAATTCCACGGCGAGTGGCCGTGGAGCCTTCGATATTTCTAAAAGCTTCGAGTATTTTGCAAGTACGCGGGCAGTGGGCAAGCACCAATAATAATCTAAGTTCAAAAGAATAGCAGCTTGCCACAATAGTTGGGCAACAAGCCTCATGCTTTACGCACACCTGACACACGCGTTAAGCCATCATTCCTGGCGACGGGAGCAAGGTGCTCACTAAAGTGGAAAACGTGGCCGCTTTCGTGCAGATTGTCCCATTTATTCATGGTGGTATCGCAGAAGATTGTCCCCCTGCGATATCTTTATATTCAGCTCGAAGCACGCGCTAACATGCCGGCTACGGGCGCTTGTGCCACCATAGCTATCAAAGCAATTAGGAACTGCTGTCTGCTACGACTCTCAACGTTGCGCGCCCGCAACACAAGTGGCGCTGCGCGTGCCTATCAAGGCGCCCCTATAGAGTACGGCACGGAGTGTATAGAGCAAGTAAAACTGAGATCTAATTTCAATTTTGCTGGAGGTGCAAGAAGAACATGAATGAAGCCAATGACAAAGCATCTCTAACCCTTTTCATCTTGTAAATAAATCCATCGCATCGTCACAGCTTTGGTGGAAGTGCTGAGTACATCACCCTGGACGACTGAGCTCTACCACCACCTCGACGCAGTAAATGGTTGGCCAGGCTACCACCAGAAAACGTTGCCATAAACAACGCAGACAGATGTGATGGCATTCGAAAAGGAGTCCCGCAAGAGACTGCTCATCCCAGACAGGCGGGCTGCACACCTTATCAGGATCCCCGCACATTCTCAGGAAGCGAGGATGAGGACGTCGGTGACTGGCTGAAGCACTATTAAAGGGTGAACCGCCTCAATGAATGGAATGCTTCTGCACAACTCACTCATGTTGTTCATTACCTAGCCGGAACAGCACTTCTGTGGTTCGACAAAAATTAGAGTGCACCAACAACTTAAGAAAACTTCGTCGGCGAGATAAAGAAGTGCTTCCATGACTCGTTTTTGAAAAAAAAAAAGTTGAGCAGACACTTTCCCGGCAAGCGCAGTTACCTGGAGAGACATGCACGACCTACGTAGAAGAGATCCTGAAGCTCTGCGGAATAGTGAATCTAAATATTACAGACGAGGATAAGGTAGGCCATTCGCTGAAGGGAACAGCCAAAGATGTCTATAATTTTTTTTATTTTCAAGGAAGACATCAGAACGCCACGTGACTTAAGGCTTCACTGCCGTGCGTGTGAAGCGCTCAGAACACGGCGGATATTTCCGAAGTTTGGTAATCTAGACAATGTCACAACCATAGCAAGCGTGGAAGTCTCTCTCTCTGAAAACTTTGCCACAATAGTATGGCGTGTTGTCAGAGACGAACTAGCTAACCTACACGGCGCCAATGCCAAATGTGTGTGTCACCAGTGTGGATTGGATGAGCACTATTTGGAAGTAACACTCACCTGATCCCGACCAGCATATACCAACCACCCAGACGGCGATGAAGTCATTATAGAGGGTACCATGACACCCTCGAGCGATGAGTTTTACATGTTTTCAGGACGTGCCGCCTCGGCGAGTGCCTCCCGAATATGCAATGCGCCGAAGCCCTGTGTCCTACAACGAAAACTACCGCAACCCACGTGTCTGCTTCAACTGCGGAATTCCTGGACACATCTCGAGGTACTGCAGATGTCATTTGCAATGCAATGCAAGAGATCGTGTGTAACCGCCTCACATGCGAGGTGCTGCACCCTGGCGACCATCTGCTCTTTTTCATCCGCCACCTCGAGATTACATGCCCAGGAATGCGTCGTCTCTCGTGTCTGATCATATCCTGACTCTGCCGCCATCCCAGACGCATCGATCACTATCACCACATCACTGCCTGCCTACACCACCCTAGCTGGGAAACTAGCTGATGCAACCGGTGGAGGTGAGGTCGCAGGACGGTCATCTTCGCCGATTCCTCCCCCTGTCATCATGTCAAATAACAGTGTGTGTTTGTGTTGATGGCATTAGTACTGTAGCCTTGATACATACTCGTGCTTCCGTGTCTGATGTCCTTTGCTTCCCAGAATTGCCTAGGACAGAAAGTGATGTTTGCTTAGAACAGGTACTCTACGTTACGGGGAGTTGGCGGCGAGCTGTTGCGACCTGTCGGAGTGTGACCAGTTTTGGTTACCGTGGGTAAACAGGCATTTCAAACTGCATTTATCGTACTAGCAAGTGCTACCCATGATGCAATTCTTGGTATTGACTTTATGCGAGCCTATGGAGCAACACTAAACTGCAGAGCTAGTGAAATTTCTGTGAGAGCTCATACACTGCCACATGTTTTCGACGATGTGTCAAACAAGAACGCTTGTTCCAGTGATTTCATCTCGCCAACGTGAAGGTCTGTCCTGTGGATTGATCAACCCAGTCTATTCAAACCCATTAAAAAAGCAGATTATGGTGCCTCGTTCACATGTCAACCTCGTTGGCAGCTCTACTTGTGCACGGATGGTGATTGTGTCATCCAAGTCGATTTTCCTACCTGCTGGGTTTAAGCTAGCGTACTTTTAAGAAAATACGGCTGTGAGTATCCGTGCAGTTGCTGTCACGACCAACAATACTTCGTCGCTGCCTGACCACATGTTGAAGCACAAGGGCATGATTAACAAATCGCTCCACTCGTCCGACCAGCACATCCTCCAAGAGCTTCTTGCCCAAGAGCTTTCTGTGCGCTATTCTGCCGTCTTCAACATTTCCCAACCTGAACGCCTGCCTACACATCACAATCCCGAGTGCACCACTGCATCGATACCGGAGCTGCGACCCCCCCTCGATAAAACCCTTACCGCGTCTCCCCTGCTGAAAGAAAATTCATCGATCACCAAGTAAAGGAAATGCTACATAAGGGTGTCATCCGAGAGTCCTGTACTTCTTAGGCTGCTCCAGTTATATTAGTGACGAAAAAAGATGATTCGTGGCGATTCTGCATCGACTACAGAAGTCTGAACGCAGTAACTAAAAAGGACGTCTACACGCTTCCACGAATATACGATACCATAGACTGCTTGCACTCCGCTTCATACTTCTCATCCGTTTATTTGCGCTCAGGCTACTGGCTACCTTTGAACCCACAAGACAAAGAGAAGAAAGACCACTTTCAGTACCCCGGATCGCCTCTTTGAGTTTAATGTAATGCCCTTTGGTTTGTGTAATACTCCAGCGATCTTCAAGCGGTTCATTCACACGATCCTTCGCGGACTCCAATGGGAAATATGCATGTCCTACCTAGACGACATGGTTGTCTATGGCAGGACGTTCCACGAGCATAACCAACAGCTTGAACTTGTTCCCAACTGCATCCATCGTACGGGATTCATTTTTAACTCGAAAAAGTGCCACTTCGGTGAGCGTCAAACGCTCGTACTAAGATTTCTTGACAACAAGGAAGGTATCCGTCCTGACCCTGGCAAACTTGCTACCGTCCGCGACTTCGAGCAACCAAAGACAGTGAAAGACTCCCGTAGCTTCCTTGGATTGTGCTCGTATTTCCCCCGTTTCATCAAAGACTTTGCACGTTTAGCTCACCCACTCACGTCGCTGCTTCACAAGGACACACCTTTCACATGGACTGCTGAGTTTGAGTTTGCGCTCGGCGAGCTAATATTTTTACTTACCTCTGCTGGAATTTTATGCCATTTTGATTCTGAAACCCCAACTGAATTTCACACCAATGCTAGTGGTGTGGAAATTGGAGCGGTCGTTGTACAGATACACGGTGGAAGCCAAGAAGTGATCGCTTTTGCAAGCCTTATACTCACAAAGACAGAACGTAATTACACTGTCATCGGAATGGAATGCCTCACTGTCGTGTTCGCCATTCAAAAGTTTCGACCATAACCGTATGGCCCTCACTTAAGTACAGTCACTGACTACAATTCACTTTACTCGTTGGTCGGATTATGCGACCCCGCGAGCTGCTTAGCTCGCTGGTCCTTACGGCTACTGGAATACGACTTTTCTGTCACATACAAAAGTGACCACTGTCACACCGACGCTGACTGTTCATTAAGACTTACATCAACGAGCACTAAAGGTGGAGACGAGACTTGTAAGAATATCTTTTCGCGATATGCGATAAGTTTCCCGATGCGGCGGCCTTCAAGCACAAACAGGAGCAAGGCCCTTCAATAAGGGCTTTCCTTGATGCCACTCGATCAGCACCACAGAGTTCACCTTTCACCATATCTGCAGGTTTACTTTGCACGAAAAACTATACCACTGAAGGTGCTCCACTTCTTCTCGTCGTGACCCAGAACCTTGACTGAATGACTGACTGACTATTGAACTTGAACATTATTTCACATCTATACAAGGTACAGATACCATGTATAGATGCGAGATCTACCGCGCCATCCACGATGACATCACCTCAGGTCATCTTGGCTTTACTCGGACGCTGCACCTAGTGCGTCAGCGTTTCTACTGGCCCAATCTCTGGAAAATGACAAAACAGTACATTGCCATCTGTGCTGTTTGCCAAGTTTACAAATAACCAACGATGCTTTAGCGTGTGCCTTGCAGCCAGATAAACCACCAAACCTTCTCTTTGAACAGAGCAGCGTTGACCTACTTGGCCCCTTACTTAAGTCATCTACTGGGTGTCACTAAATTATTGTGTGCGTGGACTACCTGACCCGATACACTGTGACCGCAGCACTCGTTTCAGCTACAGCAGCTGATGTCTTGTTCCTCCTACACTCTGTCCTTCTCCGCCACAGCGCTCCACATGTTGTGATTAGTGAGCGGGGACGGCAGTTTACAGCGGATGTTGTTGAGGAACTCTTACGTCTCTGTGGGTCTGACTATTGGCACTCGTCACCTTACCACCCTCAAACCAACTACATCACTGAGCGAACGAATCACACATTGACCAACATGCTTGCCATGTACATGTCCAATGATCACAAAATTGGGACTCCATCTTGCAGTTTCTTACGTACACATACAAAACGGCGAAGCACGAAGTCACTGGGTATGCCACTGTTTTCTTGCTTACGCTCCCCATTCGCAAAGTTTTATTGACACAATACTGCCCTTGTCTACACACGAAGACTTCTCAAGAACCCGGACATTCTCTCGCGCTGAGGAAGCTCGTCAATTGGCTTGCCTCAGGACTATTTCAACGCAAAACCATGCCAGAACTCGTAATAACACTCGACACATGCCTGTAACATTTTCCTCAGGAGAGTTTGTTTTGCTTTGAACGCCTGAGAGGAAAAAAAGGCCTATACATGAAGTTTTTGCCCAAGTGTACCGAACGATATGTCATATTGCAGCGTTTAAGTGATGTAACGTTAGTCATTGCTAAAGTGACTTCTGACAACCGGCGGTCACGTCGAACCCAACCACGGGATGCTGCCCGGCTGAAGCATTGCCACCATTGGTCTACATTACTCGCTCGGAGAGCTTCGTCTGCACGCGGCAGGAATTCGCCGGAGCCATGAAAACGAGGAGGAAGAAGGGGGCGCAAGGAGCAAACAGTTGTGGAAATGATCGTCTTGTCCTTTGCGTTGGACAAAGCATCTCTAACCTTTTTCATCATGTAAATAAACCCGTAAAATCGTTACAGTATTATCCCACAGAGAGATTATGGAGATAATTCGCAACTAACGATTGCAGACTTCAAAACCTAAATGGCCTAAGTACTCAGGCTTGAATGTTATCATGCTGAAAACTAAATACTGTTCAATCGTGTGATTAGCAACAGAGGTCTTCGAACTGACAGCTTATACATGCAGAATGGGTACACAAAATTGACCAAGTAATAAACGAAGACCTTCATCACAAGAGACCCTGGGTAAAAACTCAAACTCATTGAAGTGCGTGGATTAACTACTAATTCATAAATACTAGTAGTTGACCTATTCACTTGAAACCTAAGTATGGGATGACTGCTCTCTACCGCTACTAATATACAAGCGCTTGAATTTCAAGGTAAGAAAAGGAAGTGGAAATTAATCTATAAAACATGTTATGAGCTTCTAGTGTTATGAGCAAAATAAAGAAAAATGGTAGTAATATTGACAAGACAAAAAAGTAAGCATTGGCACAGATTGTTAATCAATGTGAATTAGAATGATCATGCAGTTGGGCTTGGTAGTCGGTTAGAATAACAGAATGGGTAACTAGGGAAGAGAAATGCTGGCAAGAGAAACAGACAAGTGCACGAAATCATGACGTCAGGAAATTATGGGCAGATAGAATAGGTTAAATTTGTATAGGACTAAGAGGTGTGAGCGTACATTACAAAAGCCATGCAGAAAGGAATCCTTACTGGAATGCTGAAGGAGGTGCACTTTCCAAGCCTGGCCTTGGGGAGATTGCAGTGAGAGCAGGAGTCAACTGGTAATCAAAGTTGTCGGCAAGCTATGCCCTGTGTAAGTAAAAGAGGCAATAGCTAATAAAGTTGCATCAATGCATGTAACAAACTTGCCTAATTGCTCACGGAACAAATACCCGGGCTGCAATTATGTAGCAATGCCTTCCAGTTGAATTTATATCCTTTCTATTACCCGTTGTTCACAGCTAGACAACCCGACAAATAATGTGGGTAGAGCAACTCTCTGAGCAGTGAGGAAGCACAGAAAGTGCAAGAATAAATGGTATCAGGACAGGCACAGCTGCAGTATTCCAACCCAGACTAACAAAAATCTTATCCGCAGGTGTGGCTTGTGTTCTGTGTGGTTTCTTTATCACTTTGTTCATAATATCACCACGTCCTGGTGCGTCTGCAATGGACAACACAGCAATTTTCGCATAAGACAAACCTTGTTTATATTAAATACTCTGAAGAGTATAAAAAAAATGTTGGCACTGTAAAACCTTCTTCAGCATGGCACACTGAAAATCTTAACCTTCAAGCACAAGTAACAAATCAGGCAAGTTGGGCTTGCACTGCTTAATTTGTCTATTAGTAGAATCATGAACATAAATTGTTCACATGACACAAAACAGTAAAGTATGAAACTACTCGAAAATCTGGACAGGGAAGCAATGGAAGTAATCTCATCAAACACACAACATCACTGAATAATTTATTAGATAATGCTGATCTTCTATACTATAAATACTGCAATTTTGCAATTATTATTATTAGAATTGTAAGTAGTGAAAGTAATTCAAGCAATAGCTACATTTGCGGCATGTAAACAAAAAGCTTACAAGAGAGTCGAACAGTGTTTGGTCATATACTAGCTCTGAATGCAAAGCTAGTAGTCAAGACCACGTTGAAACTCATTGTGTTAACTTTTGGTGCAGATTAGGTGAACTCATTCAGTGGTGCCATAGCAGTTGAGAGAGATTAAGATTAACATACATAACATAGCAATTCTTAAGTTAACCATTTCCCATTTTTCTATTTCAAAACCTACTGTCGATCCTAAATGTTACAAAGTGGCATAAAAAGCTTGAGGCAAAAGGAAATTATGATAGATGCTCCGTTTTTTTTTTTCTTAGCTTCAGTTTGCTGAAAGTGGTAAATGTATTTCATAAATTAAGATGCATCATTATTGTGCAAGTTACATAAATGATTGATTGATATGCAGGGTTTAACATCCCAAAACCACCATATGATTATGAGAGACACCGTAGTGGAGGACTTCGGAAATTTTGACCACCTGGGGTTCTTTAACGTGCGCCCAAATCTGAGCACACTGGCCTACGTCATTTTCGCCTCCATCGAAAGTGCAGCCGGCTAGCCGAAATTCGATTTCGCGACATGCAGGCCAGCAGCCGAGTACCTTAGCCACTAGACTACCGCGTCGGGGCTGCAAGTGACACAAAGAAGCTAGAAATATAGCACTAATATTTATAGACGAAAGGTTCATTAGACACCCAATACTTGTGGATCTTTTTGCGTCTACCGGAACACGAGAGCTGCCAAAGGAAAATGCACAGACCATCAGGTATTACACATGCTATGCAGATGTGAATGTAAACATTCGACAGAAGTCTGTCTGGTAGGGTATGAAACTGAGAGATGATTTAGACTCCAACCAAAAGTTTTGAAAAAACCCGACGTTTCGAAACCGACTTGGTTCCTTCCTCAGGGGTGACAGCGGAGCTACGTAGCAGCGGCGTCTTCAAAGCACTCGCGGGCGGATAATGACCCCCTCTCTCTCTCTCTCCTTATGCCGTGGAGCGCAGTCCATGTGCATGTAGATGTCGATGTGAAATACTACTGATCACAGTGTTATGAAGGGTTCCTTAGTATGTTTGTGTATCTCCCATGTCGAGAAAGCCAGTATACACTCACAAGTGGAAAGCCCACAATGTGCTATAAACTAAACATGAGAGCTGTTTCAAAAAATGAAGAGGGAGCCAAAGCATCACCTCTACAAAACAGTGTGTTCAATTAGAAAGTTGACTTGCAAAGCCTTGAAGTTATTTTACAAATTAATGCCCTAAGTTGAATAATGGAGGGTCACAAAAATTTCTTATGGTGCAAGTAAATGTAAAGTTAGCCTTGTCATAGTGTTGCCAGGCCAGTGACTCAGTGGACAGAAAGGGAAAGATTGCAGCGGTGATTGTGCAACACCGTGACAAGCAAAGAAGCTGAAGTTAAATATTGAAGTGGCTGCAACAAGCATGAGAAGATTTATTAGCTAGAGATAGAAAGGGTAACAACTTCAGCCTTATCTTTCAATTTTGAAAAGGTACCAACTGTATTAAAAGCTGTGAAGAAAAAAAAGAGCATTATACTTCATCTGTTCACAGAAAGAACACTGTACTACAATGAATGCTGACTTACAGCATGCAAGTTCTGTGCAAAAATGTGAAAATCCCTACACAGCTAGAATACTTGAATCCAAAAACATGCAGTTTCAGTAGGAAAAGTGCATTAGGTGCCAGAGCTCGACATCGACATGAGTCCAATTAATGCATGCGAGCAAGCACAGACATATACATATATAACACATGCACACATTTGTACGACAACCTAAATACGTAAACAGTGGAAGTAGGAGGGCATTCTAATTTTGAATCCCTGAAGAACTAATTTGATATGCAATAATGCAGAAAGAAGCAATATAATGAGATATAATACTCAAAACATATCAACTCATAAGAAATGTGGTCAGCTCAGCTTAGTCTCACTGCTTCAGGTTTTTCACTTTTTTGTTTATGCTTTATTGCTGAAGTTGTTTAGGTTTTATATCGGAAAACAAGAGGCTGCTAAATATTTTCCTGCATGTATAATATAGAACGGAGACAGTCAAACTACATTCATCATTACACATGGAAATATCTATTGAATTGTGCATGTGCTAAAATAGGAAGCAGCAAGGAAGTAGTAAGATATGTACAAAAGTCACAATAGTTTAATGCCACGTTCTATTTCTATATTCAGTTTGATAGACTGCAGTCACATGGCTGGATTAATCATATCTAGAAGTGACAAGCTCTCTTACATTGCCTTTAGCAGCACTTATCTTTATTCCTGAGAGGGAGACCCCTTGAAGATGATGCTGGCCCAACACGGTGGTCTCGTGGCTAAGGCATTCAGTTGCTGACCCTCAGGTCATGTGATCGAATACCGCCTGTGGCGGCTGCATTTTTCGTGGAGGCGAAAATGCTCTAGGCCCATGTGCTCAGATTTGCGTGCACGTTGAAGAAGCCCAGGTGGTTCATATTTCCGAAGACCTCCACTACGGCGTCTCTCATAATCAAATGATGGTTTAGGGACGTTAAGCTCCACACATTATTATTGAAGATGATGCCTAAATAGTATTGAGTAAAGATGTTTATTCTCTCTCTTTCTAGGCAGGAAAGCTACAACAACCATAAGCTGTACTGCAGCATTGACCTGTGTAGAATGAGCACTGCTTTGCGCAGCTTTTCTTGAATAAACCATTTTGGCTTTGAACAAAACTGTGGGAAGCATAGCAATGCTTCAGATGTAACCGTGTAATGCCCTGTTACCTTGGCAATGCAAGCTCATTAAAACAAAGCAAAAATTCTTTTTTACATCAATAATATCATATGTATGCACCATAAAAACTATTAAATAAGACACAAAGAATATGCCACAATGCATGCTTCATCCTAACCATGCTGCACACCAGTTATTATGCTACACACTGTTATCTAATGCAAAATATTTTAACCAACTATCTTAAAGCTGTTGATTCTATAATTTAAAAAATTGTAGCAGCAGCTTGAGGTCAACATTAACAGTTTGAGAGAGGATTACTTTTTTGTTGCACATACACTTTTTTTTTTTTGTAACAAGCGATTCTTTAGCCACTGTGCTCCCAAGAAGTTTTGCGAGATAATTTTATAATTGTAAAAATTATGGCACTGACTACTTAATGTTACAGGACAGAGATCAGCGCCAGTTAACTTTTAAATGTAAGCATCACTCATACAAAACTGCAGCAATGCTGCAACAGAGCCCTACAGCACTGTGATATTCCCTTAGTATCAAGGCGATATGGTGACTTGCTTTGCGTGTAAAACAAAGGAACTGCATCGACTATGATAATATAACTATTCCACTACTTCCATTGAAAGCTAGAGTGGATTACGTGAGAATAGACTTCTGTCGTTAGTTTTCTTATGTATGAAACTTACTGAATATGACTAAAACGTATCAAATTGACATCGTGAACACTAGTGCTATTGTGCTACTATCAAAATATTGCAGTCAAACAATGTCGTGCAGTACCTTAGTTGGGCTAAAATAATCAACAAGCACGCACTAAGAAACTGCACCACCACTGCAGAATTTCTTATGCTGGCGAATGCGAGGTTGTATTAAGCAGGTATGATACTAGGAAATCACGAATACTTGATATATCATTATTTAGAGGTATCCACTGGAATGAAATCACTCGGAAATCTTTCGAAGACGGGCTGTGCCTTCATTAAATTGGTACAGGGAGCGTGCCGCGCATGCACACCTTCAGAAGCCCAGTAAACTTCATTTCATATTCACTCAAGACCACACACATACTATGTGAACGTACAGCCTTAAATATTTTTGTGCCTGCCCTCAATTTAACTTCAAATATGATAAGGAAAGTTTACGAAACAAACTCCTCGACCCCCTGCATAAAACAGAAAAGCCCCTTGCTTCACTGACAATGCAAATGATATTAAGCGTCATCTGCCACCGGTACTCTATTTCAGTGAATAATTGCCACATTATTTCACAGACTGTTTATTGACTCCAACTAAAGCTCCGCAAAAACTTTGCACACACCACAGCGCCAGCACCGCCGCTGCTGGCAGAAGTGGAGGAAGCAACAAAAAGGGAGAAGGCAGGGAGGTTAACCAGAAAGACATCCGGTTGGCTACCCTACACTGGGGGATTAAGGAAGGGGACATGAAAGAAGTGAGGTTGTGCAAAACTCGTATGCCTGGCAAAGGTACTTCCCTTTTCAGTCAACAGAACTTAACGAGACTTCGTGGCATGCAAAAGCAGTTTGCTCTTCATGAGGAAATAAACGTATGTATACAACCAGAATAAACGTACACGAACACAGCCGCTATCAACGCGCGTCTTGCGGCGTCACCAAATCGCACCACGGGCGACGTTGTTCGGTCAGACAAGCTTCTGGCACTTAACAGGATAACCGACCACTGGCACAAAAGTTCTCAGCAAGTTCCTAGCCTATTTTATGCTACTACTTTCAGTGCGGCAATGAATGAAGTACGGCAGACCGGCAAAACGTGGTGGAAGCACAGGAAAGTGGCAGCCAATGGTCGTAGGCGTAGCCACCGAGCCAACACAAAGTCGGTATCGATACAACACGACCATAAAATCTAAAACTTTCTCAGCTCTGCAATTTTTTGTAAAATATATTTATGTTTTGATAAAAAACTTTAGTTTAGCACACACGTATAGTTACCATAAAATTTTGTACTTACTTTCAGTTTTAGTGACGTCATATGGCTCTTTTGTTGTCTGCTGCACTAAACGTACAGGGTGATTCCACGAGAGATCGACACGGGTCCAAAAGTTGATATTTTAGATTTCATAGAGTATTTTACATTTCGTGCTGCTCTCACCAGGTAGCCCGAAAGTCAACTTCGTTTTATGATTAACGGCATAACTTACGAGAAAAAAAAAAATATCAAACTTCCCCAACACGGAGGCACCAATTTCGTCACCTGTCATTTTCGGAAATTGCAGATGTTATAAAAAGACAAATATTTTTGTTTCAAGGAAGATATTTTTTACCTGAAATGCATGTCTAATGAAGAATGAATTCATACGGTTTCAAGTTTGTAGACCTTAAGAAAATAGCTTTTAAAAATGTCTAATTTTGCGACAGTTTAAAATAAGTTACGTATTCCCCATTTTTTTTCTCCGAAAGTAATGCAGGCAGCGTTTTCAAACTTGACACATTTTAAGGATATAGTGAGTTAATTAGGTACATAAATTATTGCTGCAGTAGGGCAAATGTAAATTTTTATATATTGCCTCAAATTTCTCATATTGGCAAAGGTGTACTCCACTGAAATTTGAATAATAAAAAAAACGCCATCTTCGATTTTTTTTAAAATCTATTAAATAGACAACCGAAGGCCATCATACAGTAATATAGAAAAACATGTTGCATTATTTTGTTTTTAGCGACAATATTCGTGGTACAAATCAGAGCTTTTCGAGAATGCGCTGATAAGTTGAGAAATCTACAAATCGGAACGGAAAAGCGGCAATAAGCTTCAAACGCGAGTAAACGTGACCGCATTTGGTGAAGAAAGGCTGTTTTAGCAGATAGGAGTAACTATTTTGAACACTGTATTCTACAGTATCTGAATTCACTCTTATACGTAAAGCACTGAGACTTCTAATAAATAGACAACCGAAGGCCATCATACAGTAATATAGAAAAACATGTTGCATTATTTTGTTTTTAGCGACAATATTCGTGGTACAAATCAGAGCTTTTCGAGAATGCGCTGATAAGTTGAGAAATCTACAAATCGGAACGGAAAAGCGGCAATAAGCTTCAAACGCGAGTAAACGTGACCGCATTTGGTGAAGAAAGGCTGTTTTAGCAGATAGGAGTAACTATTTTGAACACGGTATTCTACAGTATCTGAATTCACTCTTATACGTAAAGCACTGAGACTTCTAATATGTGGTGCCCCTCCATTACTGACACACTGATGGTGCTGCTGTGACGGCCATGTGTTTGCAACACGTTGGGTAAGAGAATTGAATGTTGAATGAGTTCATAAACGATTCATAACAAATTTTTATCATTTGGGGCACGAAGACTGCCGCATTAGACTGAAAAACACGCTTTAGGGCAAGTTGTCATCCGTCGTCTGCTCTACAGATGAATTGCTGTGCGCCGCATCTCGGAGGCAATGCTTTAGATTATATGGTTCAAAGTAGGGACAAAGATTACGCCTCCCGTAATTTTATCGACGAAAACATTGTGAAATTCATTTTAACGTACTATACTTCAGTTTTGCATTCACACTGTGGATACTTGCGCACAAGTATCCACAGTGCGAATGGAAAACTGAAGAATACACTCTTAGAAAAAAGGCGGTATACTTGCTAACCTTGGGGTAGTAATGGTTTGTCAGATATGTTACAACCCTGGTAGTAAGCGCAGTTAGTAACGGCGAGGGAGGTAACGGTTACCACCTTTGCTGTTACTACCAGCATTTAGTAACTGTTGCTACCCTAGCCATTACCACCAATGGATAGTAACTTTTAAAGGCTTCAAGAAAAAAAAGTAATATGGGTACTTGTTCATTCATAGTCACACTATTCCTTTACTGGTCTTTACTGGTAATGTTGGTCAGTCATTGTCTCATTACCAGACATTCGGGTAAGGAAGTGTGGTGTGCAATGAATGCGAAGAAAGATTGATTGATTGATATGTGGGGTTTAACGTTCCAAAACCACTATATGATTATGAGAGACGCCGCAGTGGAGGGCTCCGGAAATTTCGACCACCTGGGGTTCTTTAACGTGCGCCCAAATTTGAGCACACGGGCCTACAACATTTCCGCCTCCACCGGAAATGCAGCCACCGCAGCCGGGATTTGAACCCGCGACCTGCGGGTCAGCAGCCGAGTACCTTAGCCACTAGACCACCACGGCGGGGCCATGCGAAGAAGGAATGGACCGAACAAGTTCCCTACTTTTTACGTATACACGTAGTAAGAAGTAAGCATGGGGTATACATAGCCCCTACTTTGCAGGGGCATGTTTGGCACAAGGGAGCACGTGTGTTTCAGGATAAATTATAACTAATTTAAACCTATAGCACTATGATATACTACATGTTTACGTGTGTTTGGTGACGTAGCACAATAATTTTAATCAATATTACTTATAAAAAATATATGTTATATTTATTTATCATAAAAGAGCCACAAAAAGGCATTATGTACAGTAGCCAGAACAAGGTACCGAATTCAATCTCGGTGCATTTGAATGCTTCACACGGCTAATTTATCAGCGTTTAAACGGTAATAATCGTTTTTGGGGTTTGACGCGCCAAAACAATGATAATATTTGGAGACACGTCGCAGTTGAATAACTGTGACTGTCCTCGGGGCTGATTGTGACCGTCTGGTTATTTTGATCTGCCGGTCTTGTTAATATGTGCTGTAATTTACTAAGTTTGTTGTAATTGTCGCGAAGTCGGAGCTGTTGATATATTTGCCCAAACGCCGGGGTGCCAAGCCCAAAGGGTGGAAACCTCCGGCAGAACGCAATATCACCCTCCACACCAGAGATGGTCGTACTATACCCAGGGTGGACACCATCAAGGTCCTCGGCATGATCATCCAGTCCCGCGGAACCAACACCCAAACAGTGCACAAGCTCAGGACTAAGACTGAGAATGCCATACGACTCGTACGTAGAGTAGCCAACAGGCACCATGGTCTCAAAGAAGACAACCTGCTGCGTCTCGTACACGCGTTTGTTTTGTGCCATTTTACCTACGTTGCCGCTATACACAAGTGGCTGCGTGCTGAGCGCGATACACTCAATGCGCTTATTCGCAAGGTGGTCAAACGAGCCCTTGGCCTCCCTATCACCACTCCAACGTACAAACTCCTCGAGCTTGGCGTACATAACACGCTAGAAGAGATCGCCGAAGCTCAGGAACGTGTGCAATTGACCCGACTCACTACCACCAAGGCGGGCCGCCATATTCTGCGCGAGCTCGGCTTCTTCTCCTCGAGGGCCAGGGACCCCCCAGAGTTGACTATAATTCCCCGTAAAATCCGCGATCTTATCACGATCGCTCCCATACCACGAAATGTACACCCCGAATACAACAGAGGCAGGCGCCTTGCGCGGGCGACCGCAATTCTGAAGCGCATAGACACGGAAGCGGACAACGTCTTGTTCGTGGACGCCGCTGCCTATCGCAACAACCAAGCATTCGCCGCGGTCGCGGTATCATCCGCGCAGCAGACTCTTAACTCAGCCACAATCCTCACCCGAAAACCCGAAGTAGCGGAGCAAGTAGCTATAGCTATAGCTATGCTCGACAGCAAACGGGAATTCATCTACAGTGACTCCAGGCCGGCCATCAAAGCCTTCGAACGCGGAGTCATCTCCGATCAGGCGTGTATCCTGCGCAATGCGGACCCGAGTGCCCTGAAGCACCACACTGTCATCTGGTTCCCCGCCCATCTCGGCCAGGTGCCGGGTGCCCTATCCAACCTCAACGAGATTGCCCATGATGCAGCGCGCGCACTTACTGACCGCACTGCCACAGGGCAACCTCATCTTGCTGGGTTAGATACCAATCGGGATGCACCAATTACGTACAATGAAATCACAAAGCACTTCTACTTGGAACGCCGCATTTTTCCACCCCCACATACGAAACTTAACCGACCGCAGGCATTAACCCTACGCCTATTACAGACACACACGTACCCAAACCTTGCGACGCTTCACGTTTATTATCCCGATGCATACCCCAGCAACACATGTCCATTATGTGGACACACAGCGACACTCGCACACATGCTCTGGGAGTGTGGAACAACTCCTCCCGACTCTACTTCAAGCAAGTGGGAGAGGTCCCTCAGGAGCTCACTTCTCGCCGACCAGCAATGGGCCGTCCAGCAGGCCCACGAAGCGGCCGCCAGGTACTCCCTGTCGGTCCCTACGTGGGAGACGCCCGCTACGCGCTAAGCGCGTCCTGCAGGACTTAAATAAAGTTTTTTCATTCCATTGTAATTGTCTATTACAACGCATGTAGCACTTGCTTATGGTTCGTTAACTTGTACTTTTCCGTTTCGACAATATCAGAATGACGTTTACATATCTACGTTGCGTAATTTAAAACAAAAATTATTTTCTTGATCTATGGACACCTTCTGCGTCATTTTTCTGTTTAATTATAATACGTCGAGACAATTCCTCTCATAAATTATCAGAATCGCATTCACACACTATTGTGGAAGCTATAGTCAAAAGCCAGGTATCAAAGAGGTAGTAACAGGGCAAGATAGGTAGTAACGACTGCAGTTACTATTTCTTTCATCCCAGTTACTAACTGTTTACTGAGGTAGGTAGTAAACAGGTCGCAAAAAGCTAGTAACGGTTGCAGGTAGCCACTGTTTACTAACGTAGGTAGTAAACAGGTAGCAAAAGGTTAGTAACGGCCGAAGAAAGGTAGTAAGCACTGCAGTTACTACCTATTTGCTTGCAGTTGCTACCTTTTTACTAACTTTTGTTTAAGGGTGTAGTACGTTAAAAACAATTTCACAATGTTTTTGTCGATAAAATTACGGGAGGCGTAATCTTTGTCCCTACTTTGAACCATATAATCTAAAGCATTGCCTCCGAGATGCGGCGCACAGCAATTCATCTGTAGAGCAGACGACGGATGACAACTTGCCCTAAAGCGTGTTTTTCAGTCTAATGCGGCAGTCTTCGTGCCCCAAATGATAAAAATTTGTTATGAATCGTTTATGAACTCATTCAACATTCAATTCTCTTACCCAACGTGTTGCAAACACATGGCCGTCACAGCAGCACCATCAGTGTGTCAGTAATGGAGGGGCACCACATATTAGAAGTCTCAGTGCTTTACGTATAAGAGTGAATTCAGATACTGTAGAATACCGTGTTCAAAATAGTTACTCCTATCTGCTAAAACAGCCTTTCTTCACCAAATGCGGTCACGTTTACTCGCGTTTGAAGCTTATTGCCGCTTTTCCGTTCCGATTTGTAGATTTCTCAACTTATCAGCGCATTCTCGAAAAGCTCTGATTTGTACCACGAATATTGTCGCTAAGAACAAAATAATGCAACATGTTTTTCTATATTACTGTATGATGGCCTTCGGTTGTCTATTTAATAGATTTAAAAAAAAATCGAAGATGGCGTTTTTTTTATTATTCAAATTTCAGTGGAGTACACCTTTGCCAATATGAGAAATTTGAGGCAATATATAAAAATTTACATTTGCCCTACGGCAGCAATAATTTACGTATTTAATGAACACACTATATCCTTAAAACGTGTCAAGTTTGAAAACGCTGCTTGCATTACTTTCGGCGAAAATATGGGGAATACGTAACTTATTTTAAACTGTTGCAAAATTAGACATTTTTAAAAGCTATTATCTTAAGGTCTACAAACTTGAAACCGTATGAATTCATTCTTCATTAGACATGCATTTCAGGTAAAAAATATCTCCCTTGAAACAAAAATATTTCTTTTTATAGCATCTGCAATTTTCGAAAATGACAGGTGACGAAATTGGTGCCTCCGTTTTGGTAAAGTATTATATTTTTTTTTCTCATAAGTTATGCCGTTTATCATAAAACGAAGTTGACTTTCGGGCTACCTGGTGAGAGGTGCGCGAAATATAAAATACTCAATGAAATCTAAAATATAAACTTTTGGACCCGTGTCGATCTCTCGTGGAATCACCCTACAGCGATATTTTCGGGTACAGTTTACTCGTTCACTGAACATTGTAAGCCTGCCTTGCAAGCCATCACTAAAGATGTTGGCCTAAAATACCGAGAAATAATGAATGTGTGGAGTATAGGGTTAGAAAATCTTGTTGTTGGAAACTATACCACATTGAAAAAACATGAGTCGAAATCAGACTTACAGACACACGAAATACAAACGAAAACAAAATTAAAGCTTGCTCGAATTCAGGCTATCAATGTAGAAAACAACTTGTGGCTGCTGTTATTCCTACAGTCTGTGCGACCACGGGGAACAAGTACACTGAACAATGATATTGAAGCACAGCCTGCACGGTTCAAACACACGCTATCGTACGCCTTCTCCCAATTATTTTTAAAAGTTCAAAGACTGCGGCTGGTGTACAACTTGTGCCTCTAGTTATAAGTACATCTTGTTATCTCCCTTGGATAAGCACATTAGTATCACAACGTTCTCCTGCAGCAAGAAGGGCTCATTGCCTTCTTCGGAGGTCTGCAGGGACAACAAAAACACGTTCGCATGGCGCTGTTACCATGGCTGTCAAACAGGAAACCACCCATGACAAAAGCACAGACATGGAAAAAGCGCATCCAGTAAAAAAAAAAAAACCGTCTGCATCTTCCCGCCGGGGAACTTGAGTAAATGCGTCGCAGAGTGGTGGTAGAGGTATCAGGTGAATGTAGCGTTATGGGGTATGGTTTGGGAATGCTTAATGGTTATTTGGTCTTTATTATTCTTGTTTATTCAACAAAGTAGAAGTAGCCTTCAACGAGGTGTGGGACGCTAAAATTGGGTTGTGCCCCGCTACTGGTCGAAGATACTGCCAATTGCTTCCGTCGCATCTACTCGAGTCAAGCGAAAGCCAAGGAAACACGCCCTTGAGTGGGTTCCGAACGCGTGATCCAGTGCCTACATATACGGGGTTACCAGTGAACGGAGAGTTGCTCCGAGGATTTCAAGCTTAACGGTTGTACCTCCGCGATCTCCGACGCCAGCGTAGCTCCCGCCGACTCTTTCGCCCTTCGGGGTCTCCTGACGCCGTGAAGCTCTTGCCGGGTGGTGCCCCATCCTCGGACTTCTTCGACCGGCTCCCAACTTTCATATCTCCTTCTTTTTACGTCGCTTGCCTTTCCTATCTCTTTACTTATTTCTCTACTCTTCTTTCAATCATTCAGTGTATAGTGAACAATGTGCAGCGCGAGCAGTCGGTTTTTTACTAGCAGACGCTGCCTGCGTCGGCCTTGTGAGGCGAGAGAGGGGAAGGGGAGCGACAGCTGGCACGAGCAATGGCCTCGAGACGCGAGCATGCGCAGTGGGAGTGGGGATGGCACCGCCGACGCCGGATCCGCGACCTCGTGTGACTAAGAAATGCTCCACATTTAGTATTGTATAAGAGGAGGTGGCAGTGGGGAGTCTGCGCCTCTTATATGCATGTTCATGCATGTGTCTGCGTTTGCTTGCATTTATAGACCTCGACACCTTATATACGAACGATTTCGCTCCGTTCTACTGACTGTACTGTCAAGACGTTTTCTTGCCATAGCTTTCACTTTTTCCTTCTTTCCTCTCTTATTTCTATCATTTTTACTTCCCCTTCCCCCATCTCTAAAGGCGTGGAGCCGTGCCCCCACGACGGGAGGCAGAAAAATAGCGTCCTTTTATCTTTTCCTCTTTCATTAAGCCCCCTCCCCCCTCTCGCTCTTGCATAATTGTACATATAAAATGTAAATATTTCAGTGGGCTGGATTTGAACCTCCCAAACTCCACCTATGGCCGAAAATGTCCCCGGTGGCCGCTGTCTCAGAACTGTGGCCGTCTGTGCGTGCGTGTGCAATACATTTTTGGACAATTAGCTTGTCACTGTAGGATATACTTGTGCTAAATACTCTATTGTTGTTTTTACACTGAAAACAATTGAAAAACCCACAGCATTCACATGTCAGAGAGGTGAACCGTAAAGGAGGACATAACTGAAAAAAGTAATAAATTCATTTATTCACTGTAATAATTAATTTCTTAATGGAACCTACATGGTTTATATTAGAGTTATGAATAGAATCATCACGAAAAATTCTCATAAAATATATATAGGCTCACGATGGCGATGATGGTTTCCCAGTTTATAAAATGGCCATCTAGACTGAAATAAGTGGCGTACAAATACTAATTCAGTCCGTCTTGCACACATCTATAGCCTTGTTGATAAATTTTGGACTTTTGGACTGTCCAGCAGGTGAAGGAAGCCACCAAAACTGAATAGCTCTTGGCTGTCGCCTCCAAAGGCAGAACTTTTTGCCCATCCCACAAACTTGAAGGACGTTTCATTAGAGTTATTTGTACGTACGAATGCATAATTATACATCCAAGAATGTGAAGCATAGCTTGCTGTGTAACACCATGTCGTATCTGTATGAAGCTTCGCTGCTGCGTGAAGGAAGGAAAAAAAAGTGTGCGCAATCTGAGTACAGTGGGTAAAGGCAAGCTTCAGTATTGAAGTCGATTGTACGTGAACATATACGTCTAAAAGGACAATTGTGAAAAAAAAAAAAACTAGGTGAAATCAAAATACTGCTTCACGGAAGGACTATATGAAGTCTGATTTCAAATATTCATTAATGAGAAGATGTAGGAACTTCGAAGACATGTAAAGGGCTGCACAGGGTTGACCTTCATACAATATCGGAGTCGAAGCCTAAGAAGGGAGCACAGCCGCCACAACTCAAAGGAAAGGCTCTATTTCACTCATGTGAATTCCGTACTTCAGTGCACGTGTATCAGCTGGGATCCCCATACTCGTCAGTTAGTCGACCTACTCTAAAAAATTCAGAATAGGGTTGTTCGATTCGTCTTGGGAATTTACGACAGCAGCCCTGAAAGCATGCGCGAAAGTAAGCGCGACCAAAGAAAGGCCCTGCGACTCAAGTTTTTTCACAACGCTTGTTATTTATTGATTTATTTTATTTATACATACGACAGACCAGCAGTTTGGTCCAGACAGGAGGGGCATAAAAAACATCAAGTGATTCGTAACACAAAAAAGACCAAAAAAAAAACACACATGTATCTATACGATAACAGAGGTCGCATGTTTGCGAAACAGCAACAAAATGTATAGCACATTTGAACACTCTAATCGCCAAGTGGATAACTTTCCAGCGATCGATATAGAAAAATTGTCAGCCGACAAAATCAAATGAGGCAGTGAATTCCAGTCATGAACTGCTCTGGGAATATAACTGTATTTGTAAGCATAAATTTTTGCAAATATAGGTGCCAAGGATCGATCATGTTCACGGCGGGTATTCCTAGCAGTGGCTGGCTGAATGCAACAAGCCACATTTAACGCAACTTTCCCTGATATAATTTTGTATAAAACCGTTAAACGAGTCAACTTTCGTTTTGTTTCTAACAAAAGAATTTTGTGTAATTTCATTAACATGCTATGGTGAGTCATGTCTTCGATACTTGTCAAAAAATAAATCTGATTGCCTATCGCTGTACTTGTTCAAGAAGCATAACACATTTTCTTGTACAAGAGTCCCATATGACTGCAGCATACTCTAGTTTAGATAAAATGGTGTTATAAGCCAAAATTTTTATGCAACAAGGAGCTCTTTTTTACTTCCTTTTCAGAAACCATATTTTATGATGCACCTTTGTGCAAGTATCTGTTATGTGTGGTGTCATCATTCAAAAACAGGCATAAATAAAAAGAAATACATCAAACTACCTTCATATATTTCGCGTAGAAGGAATCATGTCTTGAATGTTCAAGAATTTTCTTTCAAAGGTGACACTCTTTGCTATTCGTTCTTTTGTAGGACCACGAACGAGTGGAATGCTTTTCCGTCAGATATTGTTGAAATAAAATACAATGAAAATTTTTACTGCGCTTCGCCTACTGAATATCAATGACTGTTCACTTATGATGCATATACCCCCTGCTGTAATGCCTGCTAATGGTGATGCAGGTACCTAATAAAAAATCAATAACATGTGTTTGTGTGTACATATTGCATGAATATTCTGTTTCAACCTGTGTCGTCTGTTAGACAGCCTTGTTGGCCATCACTTTTCAGAGATTAGAATTAGTTATGAATATATTGTCACAAAGAAGGTTTATGACGTGGCACACAAATGATTCAGATAGGAAAATAAATTTTGTGAAAATTGGATGAGCTGGAGTCGATCGCATTACCTCTTGGTGTGTGACAACGGGATGAGGGCCCACACACACGCTATCCGCATATCTGCAACGCATGTGACACCTGCCGCACCCAAGCGGAGGGCGAAAGAGCGTCGCCGATTCGCTCATAAGTCCCCGGCTTGCGCGTGGCAGGTGTCCCGCAACGTGCTTTGCGATTGTGCGGATAGCACAGGCCTTTACGCATTACGAAACAGACGCGCATGCATGGTCTTTTATAAAAGCGTCTGAAGTAGAGTGTACACCTACCTGATGTATTTCATATCTTCTTTTTTTCACAGTTGCTTTGTCGACGCGGGGCGGTGTCGCCATTTCGGAGAGGCAAAGTGAAGTACTGCCTCATGACACCAAAGGCGCGTTTACACTAGGGAGAAACAAAACTGATTTTGGTCTGCGGGCTGTCCTTAAGAGTGTCTTTTCTTTTGTCGTCGGCCTATGTTCACTGCAAAGGCACAAATAGTCCCCGGGTGGTCTTCCGAGGACCCCGCACACGCCTTGTGGTTCTCACAGTATTTCGTTGGCCAATCGTGCAGTGACATTGGGGGCACACGCAGCGACACCGACTAAACTTGCACACTTCATTTTCAGCCATGCTCCTGGCTCTGCCATTGTCCCTATCCGGATAAGCGGCGCAGCCCCCGCCAAAGTCCATGGTAACGAGAGGCGGTGTTGGGGATACACAACAGGGTAGCGAATAAAAGACTTCTGGTGGGGGATTGAGCTGCCTATTAAGACTCCGTGGAAGTCTCGGAGAGGGTATTGTTGACTCCACCAAGATTGCCTGCTTCGTGGTGGTTTGAAGCAAAGACAGGGGGCGAATTTTCGCTCAGCCGCCGATCTCCCGACGACACGCCGACGACAGGTCTGTGGATGCGTTTTGCAGTGGTTTCCGGTCTCTCATCATGTTACACTACGATGAAATGCCGTCTTTTGAGGCGGCGTCGTCGGCCTAGTGTGACCATGAGGTCTGGCGACTTCGTCGGTGGGTGATTCATTTGCCAATGGTTTGCGCCTGCCTCGTGTCTTCGTCGGAGCCATGTCAGTGTCCTGTCTCTCTGGTGTAAACGCGCCGAGAGAGCACCATCGAAACCATTCACAACGCCCATTTCTAAATTGATCGGTTGGTAAACTACTGTTATCAATAGTGTGCCCACGTGAATTAAACATTACCGCTTGTGGCGTTGTGTTTGATCAGGCCAGCAGTTCAAGCAAATCGCAATATATACGGCCACATAACGCCTGGTGACTAGCTGTTTAGAAGAAATATTTACTGAATTCAAGTGCACTATCATCTCAGCATTTCCCTGCACGTTTTGTGTGTGACCGTATACATTATGGATATATTAAAAATTATGGCAGATCATCCAACGTCTCCTTTAGCAAAACGCGCAACTTTTGTCAAATCCCCCGAACGGTATGCCTATAAAAATGCGATGTTCATGGAAATTGGAAACACCCTACTTTTAACATTTGTAACTTTTCGGGGCACATTTTATAATCACGGAGTGCAGGCCAAGTTATAATGAAGTTAGAATCACCAGCGTAAAGACTTTTAGTACCAGTTCCTTGGCGTAAGCAGTGACAACAACGAATGCTTTGCTGTAATGCACCACCATTTTCACGAATGCTTTGCTGTAATGCACCACCATTTTCACTATGAATCTCCCGTTTAGGCGGGACTTTGCACTTTAGATAATCAAAACTTTCTGCGGCTCACTTAACTTTCGATAGCAGTGCGAAAAGCCGCCTTCTACCTTGGTAGATTTGCATCGCAACAATGAACTGTTATCACCACCGCATCGCGTAAGAGCGGGCACACGGAGGGCGCCGAAAAAGGCGATACTCGGCCGTGGAGCAAGCGAGTCCTTGCCGTGACGTCATTTTACCGTGACTGCCGCGCCACCAGAGTTCGTTCAAACGGCGTTACTTAAGACACCATCGATGCGATTTAAATATTTCTTGCCGGTTCAATAATTAGCGTGTCAAGTTTACTGAATTTAATTTCGACTTGTTCTCAAAAAACCCAGTTATGTATATCAGCGCCAGATACACAAGGAAACACTACGCTGCGAAAAGAAGTTTAAACGACGTGCAATTCGCCACTACCTGTGCATGACTTGCTCTTCTGCCGTAATATTGATGGTGAGCGCACCCAGTCTTGCTGAGAAAATCAATGCAGGAGAATGATTACGTAAAGCCGCATGCGAGGCACGGCACACGGCCACGGCTGTACAGGAGCGGCTGTAACTAAGGCAGCAGCGGCGGCGCGCCACCGGCTCGAACTGAGCAAACTGCAAGCTCGTGGCGCGTTACAAGGGGGCGCCACTGTCGCAAACAAAAGAGAAAAAAAAGGAACTCGCTGGATAGGAGGCGGTAAGAGGGAGATCAGATAGCGGTAATTTTACCACGAGGCACTGCGCCGTGTCGCCTGTAGGCAGACAGAAATTAGGTGCCTTCTTCCTTTTCCTTACGAACCACTAACCAACCAACTTTTACCACGACCGGACTGCTCCTGCACGCGAAGGTGCAGTCTAGCCCGGCCGTGCTTTTTCTGGAGGCACACTGACGCTCAAGGCATTCTCACGCATTGCCTCCGAATACCATTTACCGATCTTCTTGCGAGAACATCAAATGAACGTTTTGTTCACTATTATATCGTCTGTCGATGACATATGCAGTGTAACATGCAGATACGGGGCCAATTATTTCTGCTTAAATATCTTGGAAAAATTCTGCACAAGTAATGGTGACGTACATGTTTTTTTTTTTCAGGAGAAATATATATAGATTTTGGTCTAGCACCATGTTGTGAGAGCTGGTGGAAAATAATCCGTGAACGAGTGAAACCAGCTTATATACAAACAAAAAACGTAGTGACAAAGCATTCATAGTGTCAGGAATGCCATTGAATAAATCGACAGGCCTAGTGGGATAACTGTAAGTCTTTGTAAAGAAAATTTAGACGCCCTCAGACCGGTTTAGTGCAGCCATTTACTTTTTTGTTATAAAACTGCAAAGGTTATTTCAATACATAAGAGTTGCGATCATTCTCAACCGTCTAACTATAGGCGAATCTCTGTTTCGAGCATAACTAACATTATCTTAAAAAAATTCTCGCCAATTGTTTCCATAAATTTATTGGGAAATATAGCCTATGCTCTCCAATCAGCAACATGGATTTAGACCAAACTATTCTACGTCAACCGCTATTTTGACCCTTACGCAATTTATAAACACAGCATTGAATGAAGATAAGTTAGTAGCAGTTATCTTTCTGGACCTAAAAAAGAAAAAAAAAAACATTTGATACCATAGACCACAGAATTCTGATAGATTACCACATTGCGGTTTCTGTGGAACCACTTTAAAACTTCTTTCGGACAACCTGAAAGGTCACCAACAGGCTGTATTAATTAATGATTTAATGTCTTCTATGAGTCACTTCAATAATGGTGTTCCCCAAAACTTGGTGCTGGGACCATTGCTATTCCCCTTGTTTATAAATGACCTTCCGCAAATATCGCAGCCTTCTAACGTACTGATGTACGCTGACGATACTTATGTCATAGTAACAGGTCAAAATCTAGGTGATCTTGAGTCGAAGTCTAACATCAAATTAGATGAAGTTACTCATGAGTTATTATATAGTAAACTATCTCTAAATACCAATAAAATCAAATATGTATTACGTTTCACTATACGTTAAAATTCAGTAATGCCATTGATATACACATGGAAATGAATGCGTTTGTGATCAAGCAAGTAACCACAATTAAATATCTTGGTGTCACTATAGATATTAACTTATAAATTGCAGATGAAAACTAAGAAAGTGTGTTCCAAATTACCTTCAGGGTGCCATGCACTTAGGCTCATCAACATTTTAATAGCACTACGTTACGAATGCTTTATTACGCTTTCATTCATTGTCACATCTCATATTGCATTGAGTCTTTGGGTGGCTCGTACACAACTTACCTGCATGCACCCAGTTAGACAACTTCAAAGACAGGCTGTAAGAATTCTTACTCATTCCAAGTATAATGAACCCACTAAACCTTTCTTTCCCTATTACTTATTTTGCCATTCGATAAGCTATGAAAAGTAAAACTAGCCAAATATGTATACATGGTCATTAATTACAACCAATCTTTTAATGTACCGTTGTTTTCCTCCCATTTTCGTTCTACCCGACAATTAACATTTGTTAAATGGAATATTACAATAACTAACAACGTACATAGTGAACGAATTTTACAGTTCACTGGTATTAAGATGTGGAATGCGATACCTCTTGAAATAAAGGTGTGTACGAATTTCACTAAGATTCTAGAAAAATATACTATTTAGAAAAATGTTCTTATTTAATAATGACCAACCGTGCTTAGCGTGATGGATGTCTTAATTTTAGTAATTAGATGTCTTTATTTCTCTTCTTTTTCCTGTGTTGTAACAGTTCTCTTTTTTGCTCTTTTTGTGGTTACGTGATGTACTCTACTGCTTGTTTTCAGATTCTTTATTAGATGTTATGTAACTTCCTTAGTTATGCTTTTCCGAAGTGCCCTTTTAGAATGTTTTTTTTTTGGGGGCCCAAAATGGCCACTGGCTGTGGATCCATACATGTGCGCAAACTTTATGTAACAATTGTGAGCAATAAAATTCAAATAAATTCATTATAGTTACAAGCAATGTGACACAATAATGCAGTCACCTTGCAACATTCGTTGCACAAGCAATATAGAGTTCAAACCCACTCATATGCAAGTATAGAACGCGCAGTCTACGTTTCCAGGAAGAGCTATTCAAAATCTTGTTCATATGAAGACTATCGTACATACCCTCATAATCTGGAGAAGAGAGCTTGCTATTTGGTGATCTCAGCACGTAGGTTTGTGTAGCATGAGTACGCGCCCGGGCAAAACAGTATGTGCGTACACGCCAGTTTCCTACGTCAATGACGCACGAATAAAATCACTGCCAGTAACGCGATCGTCTCCTCGTGACACTGATGGAAAAACGCTGTCGCACGTTTCCGAATGCGCAGTGTGAGCGATGAAGAAGGACGCCAACGAGTCGTCATCGAAATGGTCATTAGGATGTGCGATCTTCATTAAAATGTGCAGCACGCCATTTAATCTCATAATGGTGCATAGTTGG
This sequence comes from Rhipicephalus microplus, assembly GCF_043290135.1. Classification (NCBI taxonomy): domain Eukaryota; kingdom Metazoa; phylum Arthropoda; class Arachnida; order Ixodida; family Ixodidae; genus Rhipicephalus; species Rhipicephalus microplus. Next base: position 149,902,890 of record NC_134710.1, on the reverse strand, counting down.
TCTTGAAAATCACGCACATATGGTGTCACGACTGAAAGAAACATCAGCTGGGCGTCCTTTTCCAGCGAAAGCTGTTATGAGATCCCAACTCGGGTCACGCGCAGTTGCCTGCCGGCGCCGGTGTCTATAACCACATCACACGAAACTAGAAAGAAAAATAATCACAGCATATCCACGGAGTGAATGATGATGAATGGGGCGAAGCGTTCGTCAGGCGGTCCGTGCTTCCGTCCGTCCATTCGTTCATGCTTCCGTCCGTCCGCGCGACGTACCATCCGTGCGTCCATCCATGCGTCCATCCGTCTGTCCGTGCGTCCGTCCGTGAGTCCATCCATCCGTCTGTTCGTCCGTACGTCCATGCGTCCACCAATCCGTCCGTCTGCTAGTCTGTCTGTCCGTCCGTGCGTCCATCTAGTGAACACTACAAGTACCGCCATATCCCATCTCGTATCCCCTGTGGAACATACCCGCTCCAGAGCCGGTATGTGCTACCTGTGGCTATCTACTACTACTACTACTACTACTACCACATACATCAGAGGATGTACAGACCCACGCCTTAAGGAGCTTCGCCCCTAAAAAAAAAACCTAGCACCAATGACACAGCTCGAACCCGGGTCCGCTGTGTGCAAGCCCAGTATTCTACCACTGAGCTACGCCAGTGCTTGTGTTTTCTTTAATGCATGAAAGCATCACCAGTAATAGTGAACTATACACAATACCTTCATTAAAAGTCAGGCAAACTCACACAAGCGTCCAGAAGGGGGAAGCAACTCCAGAATGGGGTCAAAGTCTCAACAGCACTGCGCACTTCAGCAGCTGCTTCTCGGAAGACAGATCTCGTCGACCGTGGTGGCTCGGTGTGTCTATCAATATGCGACTTATCCATAGTGAATAAAGTCCCAACAACATAAACAGGTCATATGGAGTATTATCAGTCAGACTCTTTTTGAATGGGAGAAACCTAATACCCTGAGCTGTGATTGGAAGTTCTTTTCTTATTGTTCTTTTTAGAATGTCCCAAAAATAAAATGCATCATGACAATGATTAAAACAATTCTCTATCGTCTCAGGTTGGTTGCAGGGTCTACAATTCACTGTTCAGGGTACATATATTGAGTTTTCATTCAGCCGCGTTTTAACTGGCAGCGTGGAAGTGTGCAGTTTAACGAAAAATGTTTTTGCTGAAGGAGATATCCGCATTCTAGGTCCACGAAATAATACATCGTGACCAGACAAAAGCGAATACGGCTTTTGATAAATGGGTTCGGGGAAAAGGTTAGTAGAGCGGTTAAATTTGTTCTGCTAATAGTACACAAATTTTCTAAGCTAAACCTGGCTTTCAAAAAATTGGCAGTATCAACAATTTCGTTTAGGAATCCCCAATACGTCAATCCCCCAGCAACGCCCGTTGTGACATGAATAAAAAGAAGGTGGTAAGATAGACGGTTTTGAAGAACCGCTAAAATGTATCCCTATCCTTTTTATTCCTCCCTATCTCTTTTATTGCATCCTTACCCCCATCCCTCGTGAGCCACTGTTGAGGTGTCGCACCATGATGCAGACAGTCACAGGGTTCACTTTTCTCTTCTTTACTCTCTTTTAGGAATCACTTACAAGAAATATATTGCACGCTTTCACTCTCACAAAAATGCATTGCACGCTTTCACTCTCACAAAATGGAAAGCTCTCGTCCGTGCCATGTTGCCACCATTCGGCGGGTCGTAGTTCTTGTGACTTGTTGGCAAACATGCCTTAGGGAGGCTTGATGTCGGGAAGCAATCGCGTTAATGTGACTTATAAAGCGTTTTAAAACAGCGAAAGAACAACCAGTCGTCACACAATGCGAATAGCATAACGAGTGGGCCGTCAAATGCTCCAAACCATTACAAAAGCTTGTTCTTGTTCTCCTATTGACTGTGCCGCATAGCCACTTCAGCCATAATTCTTTATCGTCGTCAGCCACTGCATGAACAATTGGCACGAAATTTCTCGTGATAGTTTAGCGGATACCACGCTTCTTAGAAGTATCACGAAAAATAGCAAGGAGAATGCCGGCCTACTACACCGAAAAATCTATTATTAATGCCCTAGTGGGTGTCAAGCAAGTGTACTTGCAGTAGTTGTATACCCTGTTTTGAAAAGTCTCATGAAAGGCCGCTCTTCTAGCTTTCGCTGTGACTGTGCTGCGCCTTCCGCGCAGGCCTTGGATTTTTCTTGTTTCTCTCTATTTTTCTTTCTTTTTCTCTTCATTTGTCTTTCCCGCAGTTTTTATCTCCTTTTTTTGTCTGTATTTATCTATCTATTTGTTTATTGCTCTGTCTATACATTTCTTCCTCCCGATCATCCCACAATCACTCATTGCCACCTAATAAACGTTTTCTCTCTCTCTCTCTCTCTGTCTCTTTCTTTCTCGCTTTCTCTTCTTTCTATGCATCTCTCCCTTTTTTTGTCAACGAGGAAAAGAAGGAGCACTTTATGGTGAGCTGCAATCCGATGCAGTTTTCCGACGACGTTAATGGAGCTCAGACACCCTTCCCCACATACTAGACCACTACCTAAATCTTTTTCTTCCCTTTCTTTCTAGCTACTTCTGCGTTGCTCTTTCTTTCTATCTCTTTCTTTTTCTCTAGCTACTTGCGCTTCGGCTGCTACCGCACGGCGGAACGGGTTCACAGACAGTCGAGACGGGGAGACCCAAACTGCCGTCATTGCCCGCAGGCCGAATCACTCCATCACATTATCTTCAAGTGTGAGGTGTATTCGGACGCGCGCAGATCACTCTTCGATGCTTACAGCAAACTGGGACTCTCCACCACCACTGTTGATGTGATTCTCTTTCCCCGTGTGCACGCATGCCTGGTAAAGCGCGCGCAAGCTGCTGTCATCTCCTTCCTCAAGACTTCTGCGCTATTTGAGCGCTTGTGACCTGAAGGAACATAGTGCCTCCCCATTGAGGTCTACTGGACTCCTATTAGTGAGTGCTACGGACCACAATTTTTTCCGTACAGAGATTACGCGCTTCGGCGAGTGCTTCACGAGCTTTCTACGACGCGCCAATCCAACCCGTTGTCATCCTCTCGATGACGATACCTCTCCGGCCCTTGGGAGCTTTCCTAGTCATGGCGCGTGGGGGCTTGTGAGTCCGTTGCGGGAAGCAGATCGAACGACCCTCACCTCTCTTTTTTTTTTCTCTTTTCCAATCTTACCCTCCCTGTATCTTTTATTCCCCATACCCTATTCCTGTGCTGACCTGTTGAGTTGTCCTTGTAAGGAGAGACAGTTACGGGTCGGCACTTTTCTTTTCTTTTGTTATAAACACTTATATATCTCTCGCTACTCGTTCTCTCACGCATTAGAGTTTGTGCGTCCCACGACGGATAAATAGACGCACGTGTTCTGCGAGCGAAGAAGATGAGGACGAAAAGAGCGCGTACCAGTTCAAGGTATTTTCGCTCGCGAATAACCGCGTTTTGCGAGCTTAAACAGCTACATTGTTGAAAGAAAAAAGAGCGTGTACGGCGGCGTCCTTACGACAGCGAGAGGTGTGCGTGAAGCGCGTCGACGAAGGCGATGGAAGAGGCGACTCTATAGGATTTGATCCACGTATCCGAGAGAGTGCTCGCAAGGACACATATACGCAACTTGGCCCTTGTTCGGGCCGAGTCGCTTAGACTGGCCGGGCTTCCGTTCTCTATAACTAGGTCAGGCCATTGTTATACGAGCAATTTAATAAATCGTGTGCTCTGTTTGTTACGAAGCGACATTGCTCTGAGGACGGCCGTCGGCGGTGAAAACTTTCCTATAGTCGTGTAAACAATGGCGTTGCTGACTGCATACGGAGGGACGATTCGCAATTGAGGGAAGAAGAACAAGAAACAGTAATTCACAGGTGATTGCGCTGTCGTCGACGTGGAAGATGTCGAGGTGAATTCAGGTTACATTTATTGGTTTCAACTAAATGAAAATTGACCTCATCATCTGGCATGAAGTATATATACTTTATGTACGTCATATGCACGCTTAACGGACATGCTGTATTTATGTGTTAGTTAGTTCTCAGCACCGTCATTCTATCTATAAAGAAGTCTGAGGATAGCACGGTGCAAAAACAAAACTGATGCGTGGTTTCAAAGTTTAATATACTGGTTTTAGAGTGCGTGCTGTGCTTCTGGTTATGCTTCTGCGGGTTATTTCAGTATTCCTGAAGGCAAGGGCGAACGCATGGGCGCGCAGGTACGAGTTTTCAGTTATTATGCACAAATCAGCGTAAAAGGAACAATGAGAGAATCTAAATAAATTTTAGCCTATAGGCGTATCTTTATAACGTCACGCACTTTGTGGGGTGGCTCACATGTTATATTGCTTGAATTTATATAAACAGTGGTCAGAGTTAAGTAACTGTTGGCTCCATCATCAGACAGACTGCTACATCAGCTCTTGCCGTTCCGGAACTATATACATGAAAGATATGCGTGCATGGATTGGGTCCTCTCTCGTAGCCGTCGTCAGGCAACGATGTCACCTCATTCATGTATTTTTTTATTTCAGCAAAAAAAAAAGGGGGGGGGGGGGCAGGGTTAACAAAGTCGGGCTGTACCCCTTTTTTCTTCTGTACTTTTTCTGCCGTTGGCCCGAAGCGACTTGGGTAGGGAGAATACAGAGAATACGAAAGGAGCCTGTTGACGCTACGGATTTCAGACCCATATTGTCCGTCGTGGGAGAAGACCCCCAATGTTAATCCGATTAACTCTTCGCATTTGACCTTCGGTCAGCATATGTAGCAAATGCAGCTCTCTTGTCCAAGTGTCTCTATTAGCGCACCCACGTGGAATCGAGTTTCTTTTTGTAGGAAGAATGCGCTCTGTTAAAGAAAAATGTATGCAGCCTTTGACTCAGGAGAGAAGTATTATCTTATGAAGCGATTGCTTATTTATTTTTCTACAAAGTGGGCGATAAATAGGCTTGCACTTACTGGCTCGTTGAATACGAGGTGATCAGCTTGCCGTGTCTGGACATCGAACGAATTTGCGAGTGACGTGAAGTAGCGCGCAACTGCGAACGCTGTGCAGGGCAATGCAATGTAGCCTACAGAGGCCATATTCTTTACTAGCACGGGACAAGGAGAATAACAAATTGTGCCTCTGTGTAAGCCTTTGTAATTTGGTCGGCTGGGACGCGCATCATTATTCAAGTACAGCCAGACCCAAATATGAATTAGTAACGCATCACTGGTTAGCAAATAAAGGCAAATTGAGTTTAGGAAGAACACTTCACCCTTTTGAATTGCTATACGCGGGCTTTAAATGTGTACAGGTATTTTACCTGCGCAACATACGAGTTCTCTTCAGAGGAATTCGTGCCCTCTGGATAAGGTAGATCGGGTGGATAGGCTATTGTAAACGCAATCATTGCCCCGCCGCGGTGGTCTAGTGACTATAACGTACGTACTCGGCTGCTGACCTGCAGGTCACGGGATCGAATCCCGGCTGCGGCTGCTGCATTTTCGAAGGAAGCAAAAATGCTGTATGCCCGTGTGCTAAGATTTGGGTGCATGTTAAAGAACCCCAGGGGGTCGAAATTTCCGGAGCGCTTCACTACGGCGTCTCTCATAATCATATGGTAGTTTTGGGACGTTAAACCTCCCATATCAGTCAATCAAAAACGAATGCAGTTTGATCATTGGGTACCAGCAAATACTGCCTGAAATGGGAACAAGTGAACCGAACATTCGTTACCGACTTGTAGCGGAGAGCACACTTTTTTTTTTTTTCGTTTCCACGCCTCCGAGCTGCTGACGGCGTCTTCGCCATGCACGTGGTGGATGGTTCGCTCTTCCTGAAACCCCAGAGAAAAACAAATACGTTTGCGTGACTTGAGCAGCTTGGATGTACGCAGGCTTTTGCCATTGAATCTTGTCATGTTATTCTGACACATGTACTGGCTGAAAATCGATTTCTTCTTTGGAGTATTTGCAATAACTGCCGCGTATTTTGCTGCGCGGCCATGGTACACATCTAGATAAGCGGTGTTAATACTATTTAGGCTGCAGCGTTCTTGTTTATTGCTTTGACAGCGTTCCTAGTCTAAGTTATCTGAACTGTTGTGTATACTTCGTTGTTTATTTTTTCTATTACTTTAAAATCAGCAGTAACTATTCGATGAGGACTTCTTGTCCGGCTAATTAATGTTTGGGCTAGTTTGTGCTTAAATATACGCCATTCTTACCATTTCTCAACCCCCCCCCCTATTTCTGCGAATGAGGCCTCCTATTAGGATGATGAACGGTAAAAAACTATAAAATTTGCCATTATAAAATTGATCATTACGATAACCACCCTCCTCGCTTTAAACAAGGAACGAGCGCACCTCCCAACGATTTCCATTTGCCCCTCAGTGTATTGTGCGACTTTGTTTAATCTTGCGTCAACAAACTTCGAAATTTCATGACACCACGTAGTTGTGGGCAATCCTCGATAGCGCTACCTTTACTTCCATGCTATAACTCTCTCGTGTGCAAACGACTCTCCCGTGTGCACACGAGAGAATCGGCTATTCCTGTTCTCCCTCTCCCTCTCTACTCTCCACTCTGAACAACCGCCTGTAGACTGCGTGTGCTTACCCAAGTGTGCTCGTTATTGTGTGTATTGTGTGCATCTTTCTTCTCTCTCTTCTATTTCTCTTTTCCGCCTTCCCCCGGTGCAGGGCAGCACATCGGACGTGCGTCTGGTTAACCTCCCTGCCTTTCCTTTCATCTCTCTCTCTCTCTCTCGTGTTGTTACTCCAACAGTTTTCACTCCGTATCACTTCACTGCGTAGTCTTCAAATTATGCGGTAAACATCTAAACTTTTCCACAACATGATGAAACCACTAGAACGCAATTATCGCACACTTTTCCACTGAAGGACAGCGGCCAGCTGCAGGTCCTAATTTGGCGGGACAGACACTCCTGGTGTTTTTCTGTACAATTTTTACAATATGTTGTACCAACCAGTCATGGGCACTTTACCATGCAGTAAAATATAACAGTGTTACAATTACTGTTACATGTATGACAAAAAAGTAACACTGTTGCAGAAATTGTTACCGAGTCTCGAAAAATAATGTGTTACAGTGGCATATTCCGTGAGAAAGTAACGTCGTTACTTTTCCGTCACTGCAAAAAATAAATAATAGATAACAAACCAACTGATATAATTTATTTATTTGAAATTTCCTGATGCTTACGATGCTGCCCAATGCGAATTCTAAGCGCAGCTGTTCAAGTGTCTTTCTTTTGCGATAAGTTGAACAAATGGGCATGCGTGAAAGTGGCGCGGCGCTTTGCGAGTTGGCACTCGCTCGCTGAACTTCGTGCCGACTGGTTGTGCCCCCGCGATCTCCGACGACAGCGCAGCTCTGGCCGACTGGGCTGCCCCTACGCCATCTCCTGGCGCCGACAAAAGCTTTCACCGAGTGGTGCCCCGTCCTCGGACCCCTGCGACCATGTCCATCTTTCCTATCTCCTCTTTATACTTCCATCGTTTTCTGTCGTTCGCTGTCCCTGCGCCTCGCTCTCTCCTTCCTCTATCTATTTACCTTTTAATCCTATCCTTTTAATCCCTCCTCACCCCTATCCCCTTGTGAGCTACTGTTGAGGTGTCGCACTCTGATGCAGACAGTTTACGGGGCTCACTTTTATCTTCTTTAAGAATCACATAAAAAAAAGTTACCAATGCTTGGTTTTCGCGGCAACGTAGTTAACCTGGCATCGCCAACTGCCGCCGCCGCTGGCTAACGCGAACGCTGCGGCGGACTGTAAAGGACCCTCGTCCCACTCGCTAAAGTGTCCCATCCACCAACGCAGGTCTTTTCCCAAGGCTTGCAAGTCAACCCACTTCCTCGTGGCCTCGCACGAGAGGAATGCATTGTGCTGTTACAAGAAGCGCGAGCAGGCACGAGACATTGCAGACGCTAACACTGCATCTCGCTGGCTCTCGAGGTGGAAAACTCATCGGAACAGTCTCTCTTTCGTTCTCGTTCGTTCCATTGGTTACGCCAACAGCGACGCCGCTCACAGCAGGAACGGGTAGCTAAGAGCTGAGCTCTAAAACTTACAAAGGCACATGGGTAGTCGAAATTGCACGTGGTAATACCTATAGGCAGATGAAACCAAAAAGATGGCCTAACACAAGCAGTTGTGGTGCACGTCACGTATTGCCGCATCAATAAACGTCTTTGGATTCTATTTAATTGAATAAAGTGATTGTTGCATTGGAACGACAGCGGTATCCTGCGGCGTTCAACGCCACCCCGAAGTGCATGCGAGAAAGAACGGGGAGTGCTTCACGAGCAAAGATACGCCCATTGTGTCTATTTCATATGTTGTTAAAGTGGATACAACTTTTTAAGTCCACGGCATTTCCTCTTCAATGGTCGATGCACGCAATACTTGCACCAACGAGTGCAAATATTGTGGGCTTGCACTAATTGCAAGCCCACTGGAATCGCACTGGAAGCTCACTGAGCCGCAATAGAAAAATCACACTGGAAACTCCACCACTGGCAAGCACACTGGAAATCACACTGCAAAAACATTGGAAAATCCTGCAAGCGTGGTTCACTCGTCGCGACGTAACGGCTTGCAAGAACATAGACGGGCACTTAGCGGACGTTGGGGGGGGGGGGGGGGGGTTGGAACCTGCATTAGACGTGAACCATCCATATCATTTTATTAATAACTGTCGTGTTAAGTACCATTTAACTACCAGTTCCAAAAAAATGTTAGCAAAAGGTGCTTTGCTAAATCACGGCATTTATGGCCCTCAACCACTTCGCACCCTGCTGCCTTCGAGTCGCCTGTCAAACAAGGTTACTTCGGAGCCTCGGATGAAAAAGACAGCGTCCTAATGTTCCACCGGCCCACCAAGAACACAAGTGGCAAAAAAAAAACAATTAAATAAATAACGTGTACAGCAAGCTGTTCAGTTGCAACATGACTGATTTATGACATGTATTTTACAAGTAAACTTGAAGTTGCATAACCACTGACGTCGGTCTTTTGAAAGGAAGATAATATCAACGACTCCTATCTTAAACTCCGTGAGGATTACTATTGTGTAAAGTTGAAAGGGGGAGAGGATATGGTAAGAAAAAAAGTTCCATAAATATAAATCGATTTACGTCGGCCTTCAAGGAGTGTTGCTGCTGAATAATTCTTCTATGAAAACAGAAGTAACTGTAACTGTATTTCCGTTATAGCAGGGTTGCCACCTTTTCTAGAACAAAAACCGGCCCTTCAATGGGGGAGGTGGAAAAGGGAGGGGGGTGAGCTATCAGAAGATGAAATTATAGTGTTGAACCATAGACGCCATGTCAGGTTTTTGGCCTGATTGCTTTCCTTGAGCCTACTAAACCTGACGGCATAAAAAGACCTATTATCAGAATGACGTTTCGTTTACTGCTCCAAAAAAAATTAAAAAAAAACTGGCCAATGACGGCGGGTGCGGACCTGCAACTGGCATGCTGTCTGAAAAACCGACCAATCCGGTCTAAAACCGTACAGGTAGCAACCATATGTGTGGAAAAGTAACAGTGTAACTGTTGCAACTTCCTCTGACTTAAGACTTGTTACAGTTGCAAGTTAGTTAAACTTGTCAAGGGGCTTGTCAAGCTGCAGATAACGCAGCTTTTTTTACCCTGCTATCCTCACCATGTATGATACTTTTCCTCTCTCCTATTCAACCTTTGTTTAAATTGTATATATTATTATGTATCGATTATTTATTTATTTATTTATTTATTAGAATACCCTCAGGGCCCGTAGGGCATTACAGAGAGGGTGGGTACAACATTTTATAACACACAAGAAAAAAAGACAAAGAAAAGAAACAAGTGTCAGATGCGCAAATCACGAAGGCAACATAAATCAACTAAAAGTGTATAAGTAAGAATTCAAGCACATACAAGACAAAGATAGATAATGGAAACTGCGTATAGTTACAAACATTGCTGAGAAATTGCAGTCTTGAATAACAAAGGGTCTGTTATTGTTACAACGGAAGAGGGAAGGTGGTTCCAATCGGCGGCTGTTTTCGGTAAGAAGGCTGCTGAAAAGAATTTGGTGCGGCAAAACGGAATGGCAACCTTATGCTGGTGATCAATGCGCGATGAGTGGTATGACGGTTGTGAAATGAGGTCTCGCTTCATTGATGGATTGTGAAAAAATATCTTATGAAAAAAATGCAGTCGCACCAGTTTCCTCCGGACAGTTAAATTGGGCAGGTCAAGGTTAGATTTCATTTCTGATATGCTAGCAGTACGGGAATAATTAGAACAAATGAACCGAGCTGAGCGGTTCTGAACAGATTCTAACGCGTTGATTAAATTTTGCTGCACGGGATCCCATATAGCGGACGCGTACTCAAGCTTTGGGCGAATTAGTGATCGGTATAGTAGAATTTTGAGGGACAGCGGAGCGCGAGAAAAGTTGCGGCGTAAGTATCCTAGCGTTCGGTTAGCGTTATTACAGATGTAGGTAACATGCGTGTGCCAAGATAGATTGTTGGTAATGTAAACGCCGAGGTACTTATATGAAGAAACATGCTGGAGGGGAACTGCGTTAATTCTGTAGGTACAGGGGGGAGAAATAGATCGCCGGGTTATTGACATGCATTTAGATTTGTTAGAGTTGAGAGTCATAAGCCATTTATTGCACCAGGTTGAGACAGTGTCAAGGTCTGACTGTAGAAATTGGTTATCTGATTCATTGTTTATTTCGCGGTAAATTACACAATCGTCTGCAAATAGCCTTATAGTGGAGTTAATGCTGTCGGGGAGATCATTAATATATATAAGGAAAAGTAAAGGGCCTAATACGGAACCTTGGGGTACTCCGGATGTTACTTTAGAAAGAGGGGAGTTATAGTCATTAGTTGTTACAAACTGAGTGCGATTAGTCAGAAAGCATTCAATCCATTTAAGAATGTTCGGGTCGATGTTTAAGGCACTAATTTTCAGGAGGAGTAATTGGTGAGGTACTTTATCGAAAGCTTTTTGAAAGTCAAGAAAAATGCAATGCACAAGTGAGCCGCGATCTAAAGCCGATGCTATGTCATTAGTGAAATAAAGAAGTTGGGTTTCACATGAGTAACTTTTTCGGAATCCGTGCTGGTAGGGAGTAAAAAAAGAGTTTGATTCTAGGAATGAGACAAGGTTGGAGTAAATTATATGTTCTAACATTTTACAAGGAACACTGGTTAGGGAAATTGGTCTGTAATTGAGAGGAGACTGTGTGTTACCAGACTTGTGCAGAGGGACCACCTTCCCCACTTTCCAGTCAAGCGGCAAAGTGGAGGTCTGAATAGATTGCGAAAAGATTAGGGACAAGTAAATTGATGAATACAATGCAGTGTTTTTTAGAAACTTTGAGTTTATTTCATCTACGCCACAAGAAGGTGGTGAATTATGGTGAAATAAATCAAATCTCAAATCTCAAGAAACTAGTCATCAGTAACTCGTTACTAGTAACTGCTTACTGCCCAAGACTGGCACAAACTGGATCAGCAGATCACCATCGCTAACGCTCTTACCGAACTGATGGAGCGCAAGCGTCTCGAAAGGTGAATGCGCTCCAAGAAAGAAATGGAGTATTCGGGGAGTAGTGCTGCTACACTACAATAATAGCCATCTGACTCGCTCGTGTTTTTTTCTTGAAAACCCGGCGCTGGCCACTTCCCTGTCGTGAATGCTATGTCACACTGATAACGCGCGCGCCGTTAGTGACTGCGAACTAGCGGAACCGGGGTGATAACGTGAGGAAAGTACTGGTAGATAACCATTGTATTTGTGTTGCAGAAACACTTCCCAAATGCTCAATTTTTTTAGAGTGTACGCTGTCGGTACCACAGGCTTTCTAGAGCTGAATCTTACACTCAAAGAAAAGATCGAGTAACAAGGGCGTCTTATTGTACCACAACAACAATCGTCATCTGCCTTGCGTTCTTTTCCTTGCACTATCCCCGCGCGCCTGGCACTTACAGGTCACGAAAGGCATGTGGGTTATCAGCCTGACATAGCTTTCTTGACAGGAAAGTGGTCAGCGCCGAGTTTTCAAGGGAGGAAGCGCAAGCAAGCTGGAAGATGATTATAGTTTTGTGGAACAAAAAGACACCCTTTTTACTCGATCTTTTTCTAGAGCGTAATATTAGGGTGGTGCTGTTAGGTACAGTGAGCGTCTCACGAAAACTATGCTGACTTCAAATTGTTGCACGTGCCAACAGAATGCATGCTTCTGATTTGCCTATTTGTTTCAAAACGTTGCAAAGTGTTCTTTCTTGCAGGCTGGAACACAGTTGCTTGACAGTGACAAGTAACTTTCTGTCTCCCTTTTGTAGTTCTACTTATACACCATGCATGTTTCGTTGCGGCTTTCTAAGGCACGTGAGAAGACAGCCGTGAAACGATGTAGCAGCCTGTCTGCACGATTATCAGCAGTAAGATCATCAAAGAGACAAACTGTTAGGGTACATGTATTAGGGTAAAACACGCTACCTTGTCATAAACAAAACGTGTAAGCACAAGAGTTCGTGACAAGAAAAACAAAAGCCACCTTCAATTACAGACTGGCAGCGTATAAAACCGAAACCGAAACAGAAAAGTGAAACGTGTTTCAGCTCGCCGCTAGGGAGACCTTCATCGCGAGCGATAAAAAGAAAGGGCAAGAAGCAAGAGCAAGTGAGTTGAGAGGGAGAGACAAGCCGTATTCGGCGCGGTGGCCTTCTCTCTCTATGAAACTCTCTTCCATCTACTAAAAAAAGGCTGAGACTAGGGTTCACCCTCTCAAAAGTGCCTGACGCAACTTCTATCACCCGGAACAGAAGCGGCGCGTCGCAAGGCCTTCCATGTGCTACAGCGTGTCTCCCTCAGCGTCGACGGCAGCCGATCTCAGCACGGAACCGCGTGCCAGCTTGCAGCAGGAGCCAAACACGCGCAATTGCAGCTAACGCACGCGGCGCGAAGACGCCTCGCAGCGACGACCATGCCGCCGGAACCGAGCGCCGAGTCGCAGTTAATGAACCCCGACGTCCAGGTGCGTCGGGGTTCCAGTGCGGAGTCACCTAAAGGAAATTCGGTAACACTGAAGAAGGAGCTGGGTCTCATGAACGGCGTAGGGATGATTGTCGGGGTGATCATAGGCGCCGGTATCTTCGTTTCACCCACGGGAGTGCTTCGGTACGCCGGCTCCACCGGCATGGCCCTCGTGGTATGGGCTGCGTGCGGTCTCATATCGATGGTCGGAGCCATGTGTTATGCCGAACTAGGGACGATGATCCCAAAGTCGGGAGGGGACTACGCCTACATTTTCGCCGCTTTCGGTCCGCTGCCGGCATTTCTCTTTTTGTGGGTCGCGCTCCTCATCATTCAGCCCACGAGCAACGCGATCGCCGGCATCACTTTCGCCAACTACATCTTGGAACCAATCTACGCCGGCTGCTCACCACCGGACAACGCGGTGAGGCTCGTCGCTGCAGTGGTCATATGTGAGTATACTTCTCAGCCGATAAAGTACCTTTTTTTTTTGTTTTCTATTAGCTGCGCGCGCCTATCACGCCTTGCGCAGGCGTTTCGCTTGCTGCCAAGCACGTGTTATGTAAGTGCTGACTACGCGGCATCAACGCTAGGCGTCAACATGTCTGTTCGATGCCTGACTGGCGCATTTTGCTGGCAGCTAAGCCATGCGATCGGACAGATATAACTTGCCTGCGTGGAGTAGACCCCTTTTTTTGTTGTTGTTCTCATTGATGTTTGTATCAGCATTTGTGCTGAGGCTTCATCCGACTGAATCAGCACCAGGCATAATCACTTCCCTTTGCTCAAGCGAATTATAGCGTAAATGAAACTTATTCAGCATTGATTATGCTTGAAACTTGTTGACATTCCTTCCTCGATGTTGTTGACTGTGCGTGGTGTGTTTCCATATGGTAATCGCGGTGGAGTCACGAAAGCAGTTCCACTCATCCGCTATATCAAAATATGATGCAGTGCCCTACACATCACCCTCACTCACCTTGTCAGCGTACACAAACCACATCCGAAACTCGAAAGCGTTTTCTTTCTTTTTATTTTTTTAACTAAATTACGGAATCTGGATTTATTAATATATGTCAAGTTGTGGAAACTAGAATTATTTTTTGGGTCATTAATTGCCATAGGGAAATAAAGGGCATGTCTGTCCGTTATCTTGCGGTGCTTTTCTTTGCTCTTTTTGTTTTTAAGCCTGCTTTAAAAGTAGCCGTGCTAATTGCATTGTACAAAAAAAAAAGTTTAGTTTCGTCACAGTAGCGCAGAGCTTTCATGAAAAGGAACTATTTTGTAGCCTCTCGTAAGTATACTCCACAGCTAATCTTATGCAGATTTTTTTAACCCTTCATTATTTTTGCGTTTTTTTTCCTTACTTAGAGTAAAAGCCAAATTATAGCATAATATCGCTAAGCATATTCCCACCTACCTCGGGAAAATCAGTGGGAAATCGGCGTGTTCAATACCCGCTGCGGCGGCCGAATTCCGATTGGTACGGAAAGCTAAAATCGCTCGTGTGTTGTGCATATTAAGGAAGGGTTGGAAAAGGAGGAGGTACTAGAAAAGCCCAAGCGATCAAAAGGAATCTGAAATCTTCCATTGTGGTGTGTCATCTTCATGGAATTGTGATTATGACTCTTCAAGTGTCAGAATTCATTTAAGTATAAGCATGGACTCCAACAGCCTCTTCCCAATTATATATGAAGACATATGTGAGGAGGAAGTGGTCGCTCTATGGGTGATAGTCGCAGTTCAGAATCAGAATCATTTACTTCAAGTCAAACAAAGGAGCAGATACATCACAAGAATATACGGAAGGAGGTCCCGTAGTTACAAACTGAAATGAGACCTCCTCTGAATTATAGCATGGTGAACAATATACTCTAAATGGCGATATGGATACTTGATAATGACAAAATCTAATATCATACAAGCAAGCCTACGAACCTACAAAATGCGCCAACAAAAAGCGTTGAACAAGTAAAGGAAGACAGTTGATTTGCTCAAGGAAATGACACTGCTGTCTAGAATTTGGCTGTCATGCAGGTGATAATCGCCATCAGTTCACCTTCACTGCCCAAAAGTCGGGTCACATGACCGATGTTGAGCGCCGAGTAGAATGTTACCGATTTATTAGTATACACACTGGCGCAGGTGGTGCTTGTAACTGAGGAAAGCACACGAATCCGACGTGACTTGAACGTTAATATTACTGTTATTCTAGTTATGCGGTGCAAGGCTTATCTGATAAAAAAGAAAGTCAACAAAACGATGGACTTGTTTTTCGTTCCTTCCGCGCCGCGCGCAGACATTGCTCGCGTGCGCACTTGTTTTTCGTCTGAGCTAGCGAAATGAAAATAGAGAAAATGAGAAACTCATTCACAAAGAAATAGAAACCCAGAAGAGCCGCGTGCCGCAGCAATACTTTGTTGCAAAAAACCAGCATATTTATAGGTTGAAGCACCTGCGAAAGAAAACTATGAATTCTTCCTCGCATGACCCTTATAAAAAGAAAAAAAAGAATGGTAATCGGAAAGGAGAGAAAAATATCGCTGGGAACCGTTAACCTTGTTTTAGAAATACAAGCTGCTTATCGTGAGAAGCTGCTGATTAACATATGCGTGTGCTAGTCCATGTTGCTTTGCATGTTTTTACTGCCTTGTTTTCCTTGCCCCTGAATTAAGTTGGGCTACACCTACTCGCCCATGCACCTTCGTGTGATTTCTCGATTGGTGGGGCTGGCACATGCGAGTGACAACCTGGCTGCGGCCTTCACAAGAGTGTTGGAGACAGCTCGGCTTTGTGATGCGCGCTTTGGTCTCAAGGCTATAGTCTGTTATTTATTCCGAAAGGCCGTGCGATGCGACGTTATTATTGAGATGCTCACTGTCAAACTGCGTCTTAGCCTGCGGAGCTTGGTTGCTGACTTTTTTCACCTTGATGGGCATCTGCTACTAAATGGTCGGCGCGATGTTCCAGTTGTTTGCGACATCATCTGTCGGAGCCGATCCCGGAGAAATGTGAGAGGCGTTTTCCCCCGGTTTTGTGGACTGTGTACGCAAACTTTTGTCGAGCTTGCCTGCCGCGACCTAACAAACGCACGTACGCGAAAAGACTCGATGTTAAAGTGAGGGGAATCGGCCTTCTTTCGGGAGCCTTGGTCTGCGCATGCGCATACAGCGGTGGTGACGTCACGCGCACCATAATTTTGGGGAGTCACTGGGTGGCGCCGTTTGCAAATTGTCACGAAAAATACCTGGCCCAGAGAATTTCTACTGATAACTTCGGAGGCCACTGACCCCCCAGTTTCGATTTCGGCGATCTCCATTGGAGGCGCTGTTCAGGACCTGAAAAAAGTTTATTGCTGATTTAAGTGCCGTCCACCGTACAGAAAACGAATTATTATTATTATTATTATTATTATTATTATTATTATTATTGGTGTTGTTGTTTATTTAAATGTAAAAAAAAACAAGACATGGGAAGGTAGGCTACCTTACAGCCGGCGATTCCATAAACACGATAATAGTATTGAAAACGCTGAACTAGGAAATCTAAAACAAACGAAATGATAATCAAAGAGAAAAATTATGTAATCACTATGTACTTACACTATACGTGGCGTATAAAGAATTAGCAGACTCTAAATGCAGAATAGGATAAATAGTGTTGTTCTTAATGTTGTTGTAGCATTTTCAGAACGCTACTTCTCATAGGAACACATTGGTGTCCCTCTTTCTTTTTCTTTTGAAATACTTTTTGGAGAAGTTGCATGCGTAGGAGCTCCCATATTAACTCCATATGTCGCCAGTGTAGTGTACGCCCGTTAACCGTTCGAAGACAGCGTGGAAGCCACGGGTATAGTGGGCAAAGGTTGTGTTACCAGTGGACCTTTCCATTTTGGCATGCGGCGGTTGAAGAGAGTATTTACATGGAGACATCGAAAACCTTTTGCAGCATCGTCCATGGTTTTTTATATGATTAACACTATACACGGCCGATTCGTGTTCCCTTTGACACTTAACGAGCTTTCGTTCACCAACTTTGCACGAAGAACGCGATGGCGCTTTCTTATCATGGCAAGTGAGCATCCAGCTAAACATCCAAGTTGGAAGCACGATCTTTGAAGTTTGCAAAGTCCCTGAAGATTTCCGAATCTGCATTCTCAGTTTATGAAAGTGTTGAAACTTGACATGTGGTATTTGCGGGAAAACTACTGCGCATCAGCATTAACGGCACAGGTAGCGGCCTCTACCGGCGTTTTGGTCGGAAAACACTAGCCCGGCCGGTCGCCGGTTATACATTCGTGTCCCGTGGTTCAGCGGCCTTGCTTTCGTAGTTGGGGCGAGTATGCCACCACAATGCGCGAATTATTTTACCGAGATAGAAGCCTGAAGAGCTGGGCCTGATAGTTCATGTTTAGGTGCGATAAAAGCCTACGAAAACTACCGGTGACTGTGTGTGATTGGTTTCGCCGTCATCGTCCTTGAGTTTGAGTGAAACCACCATTGATTATGAGAAACTCCGTAATGGAGGGCTTCTGAAATTTCGACCACCTGGCGTTTTGTATCGAGCATGCACCCAAATCTGGGCACACGGGCCTACAGCGTTTTCGCCTCCATCAAAAATGCAGCCGCAGCAGCAGCGATTCGATCCCGCGACCTACGAGTCTGCAGTAGAGTATCCACCGCGGCGGGGCAGAACCAACAGTTTTGATTTAGACGATCTCCACTGGAGGGGCTCCTCGGACCCGGTAAAAGCTGATTACTGTAAATTTATTTGAAGTTCAGTGATGCTTTCTCAGTGTTGGATAGCGTGGATGATTGAGTCTGATATGGTGTATATGTCGCATTGACAGAAAATGGCTTCATCATGTGCCGCTGAGTCATAAGCCATCACATGTAACTACAAGCAAATGTAACATTTATAAGGTCATGTACATTTGTACAAATAATACTCGTTCAACGAGCATCTTGAATATAATCCTTGTTTGAGTTAGATGTGAGACATGAATTCGAGATATACAATGTTCTTATTCTGGCCTCCTGTAGCCAAAACATTAAAATTAATGATTGTGTAACAGTAGAGGTAACGGTAACGCTCTATCTTTTTTTTTTGTAGGTAACTTAGAGTGGTAACGCGTTTTCTTTTGTTGGAGTGACGAGTAACGTATTTAGTTGCTTCTTCTTCGGTGACGGATACAACACTGCTTGGAAGCAGCCGGCTTTCTCTGCGCTCTTAGACGATGCAAGTCGCGCCTTCAATGATGGAAGGTGACGAAGAAAAGGGGGCCACCGATAATCTCGGGCGCTTTGAGCAAGTATCGGTGCGATATCTGCTTCTCACTTTGCGGGGAAAATATCGGTCAGAGCTGTTATCGTCGCGCACTCAATGCTGAGTGTTCTCCATGCCGTTTTTTTTTTTTCTCTCGTGTATTCTTTGGTCTCGAACTTCACACACTGCCACGATATGAAACTCATGAGTGGTTTCAAATGGCGAGGCATCGTGTGCCCGCGTGCCGAACGTCACGAACAAACTGTCTTGACGCGCACCCTTGCACGTGCCCACGGATCAGTGTCATGTCAATGAGTGTCCGCTCAACATTGCTGGTCAGGAGGCATGACCGCAGTGGATATTTGACACCGAAGGAGTGGAGCTGCTGAGCTCAGTCAGTGGTTGTTTGCTTGGTTGTCCCTTGACGATGTTTGATGAATCGGCCATTAGTAGACATGTGGGTTCAAGAGAGTGAAAACATTGTGTAAATTAACCTAAATTAAAAAAAATGGAAACTGAAAAATGTGAAATGCTTTATTAGTGCATACCCAAATTTGATCTATTAACATAGTCGATCCTGACCATGGCAATGACATTTCAGTTGGGGTGTAAGTACAATAACTCGCATGCGCCTTAATTAGCTGCATGTTAAGGTACCTGAGGTAATCAGAAGTAGTTTGGAATATCCCGCGTTCTCTCTCGTCCATTTCGTGCTTTTGGCACGGGAAACAGCGAAAACTAACTAACTAACCAACCAACTAACTAACTAACTAACTAACTAACTAACTAACTAACTAACTAACTAACTAACTAACTAACTAACTAACTAACTAACTAACTATTTCGATGCTGACCATCGTCCTTGATAAACAATAGGTCGACGATTCGCGTGCACGTTATTTAGTTAGCTTCCTTGTCCTGTGCGGCCGTAATGTATGCCGATGCCTGTAACGGTCGCTCCTTTCGCCACACTCTGCGCGCGCTGTTGCTTTGGTCGAAGCATAGTTGAGTTCTAAAATACGGTATCGCTTGAGCAGAATCGCGTGATTTTATTTCGTATCTTGCAGGCTTTCTTTAAACGCCTGAAACAATCAGTAGCAGTAAATGCGTTACCACAAATTTAGAATAACCTCTACGACTTAGATAAACGAACTTGTCTCTAATGTGAAGATGAAAATTTTTGTATCGCGATTAGTTAATTAACTAAATAAGTGCAATAAAAGATACCCTATCTAACGCCACCTGATGGCAAACCATAAGTTGTTAGTTTCGTTCAGTTGCGTTCAGTTGCGGTTAACCACTTTTTTCAAAAGCTCTGGTTCTGGTTAAATCAAGCCCCCGATGCACATTAACTGCAGTTTCTCTTTCTCTCATATTCATATATTATTCTCATCGTAATTGACAGATGTCAATTACGATGTCATCGTAATTGACAGATGTTTTTAATTGTTATAGTTGGCGTACTTCCCCTTCACTTCTTCTAATTAAAGCGGATCTCGAAAAATTACAGGAGAGAAGAAGAATGGAGAGGCTGAAGCTTTTTTTTACCTCATTTTCCACAACGAAATTGGTATCAACAAAATAGTGCACATTAGACGAACAAGTGAATGTGCTGTGTGCTCACAATATTCAAAGAAAGTTTTAGAGTACGTAAACCGCACAGACACATTCATGTATTCATTTTTTCCAAAAACTACCTGTGAGTGGAATTGCCTATCACCCGATACTGTACAGTGTCCAACAGTTGATTTATTTCTACATGCTCTCAATAACCACTAACAGTTTTTTTTGTACAGTCATGCAGCCCAGAGTTACGCAATGCTTTCATTTTTTAGTACGTTTCAGTCAGCAAAGCTAGGCCACTGTTTAATGTTTTTTCTTTAGTTTTTCGTAAATCAATACAAAAGTGTTGAATTGTAACCACAGTGTGCTGTGTGATGTTAATTATGTTTTTTGTACTAAACATTTCTGTATGCCCATTCCTGCTTAAGACTTGATAAACAAGTCAGCAGTATGTAATAAATAAATAAATAAATAAATAAATAAATAAATAAATAAATAAATAAATGTCAGTATTCAGCAATTTTTTTATGGCTTATATTTAGACACCCCATTCCGCGACATCAGCGTACTTAAATAATAAAAAGAAAAACAAAAAGACGAAACAAGGGTCTAGCCGAAGCATCCTGACGCATCTCGCGAAATGATTTTCGTGCCATTTTAGAGCGAATAGAGATTTTTTTTGTGTGACAGCAAGATTGATCCGACGCGCAAGATTGATCCGGCCCAGCCGCATGCACGCGACTTTCGAGTGACAGCGACGAACGACTGGATTTGCTGTCGCGAAGGCCCACCCGTATCCGTCGCTTGTCACGTCGCGCGTTTCCGGAAAACTAGCAAATATCGCTTGTCGCCAGCTCGGCCATTTCTGGCAACATGGCTGCACCCCTGATCCTCGCTTCGGTTCCGATTTGCTCTCGATGCTCGTTAAATCCGCGCGTACTTCAAGGAATGCGAGGTATCGACCACCTTCGTTACATCTCTCGCGGAGAGTGAGACAGCGGCCGTACTTTGTCGTAACTCTTGTTATTGATGTTATCGATAGTGTGTTTAGGTGGTAGCTTGCGGCAATTATGGTAGCTTGCCGCAATGTGAAATCGTCATGCGAATTGCGTCGTACCCGTTGTAGCGTACGCTTCCGGGCATTCTGTCGCGGTTAAATGAAAGATTACACACATAAAAAAAAAAGAACGTGAAACGCTTTTGTGTTTGCCTTATGCCCCACAAGACAGTAATAAATTTGGCATGCTGTTATCGAACTACTTTTAAACTTATTTTCTCAATTCATGGGCACGCGCGCGATAGTTTTCAATCTAGCAACAATGACACTTTGTCGCTCACAAGTGGGCTCTTTATTCTATGGCTCACGCGTGCATGGTTGCAGCCTTCGCGACGCGACGGAGCAAGTTTGTCGTTGTCGCTCCGAAATCGCGTGCATATACGACGGCTGTGCGGTATTTAGTTACCGTATACGGTAAACCGGCACCGTTAGAACACCCTATTAACAGTAGCTTTTGTAAGTTACCAGATAGGGAAGGCAATAACCGTTACAAATAAGGCTCCGCGATGAGCAAGAATACATTCTAAGCACTAGAGACTATTCCACAGTTTTTGATGATTATAGTTCGCGCCGTAAAGTATACTCGTGTGTATTTTGAGAGATATTGTGGGGTCGTAAATTTATGAAGCGTTTACTGTACCATCGTATGCGTATAATGAGCTATAACGTGCGTTAATCTGAAGTAATAAAATAGGCTATGATTTATTAGTGGCATAGTACACTGCACGGGCAAGATGAGATAGTAGCGATCTTAGTCATACTTGGAAGCTTTTCACGTTTATAAACAGTGGAGCAGAAAAAAAAAGGGAAAGGGGGATCCTTAAGCTTCGCCTTTAACAGTAGAAAGTGACTGCGATATCCTGTTTCTAGTGCGTACTTTACGCACTTAGTGCGTACTTCTACTATTTAATGTTACTCGAAAAGTTTACACCGTGAATTACTACAGAGTAATCGATAAAGTTGTAAATGGCTTGTGTCAGTGAAGCTTTCGCATACGGCTGCATTCTGTGTAATTGGTGGCATGATTGAAGCCGCCAGCGCGTAAAATGTTTTCGAACTTTCTATGCAGCCACTATGTGGTCTTACGGGAATATTCCGGCAGTAACGTGCGGGCCTTTTGTAATGGGGTGCGTACTCGTCATGATAGTCACATGTTCCGACGCCCGATGACATACACTTGTACCACGCAATATTACTGCGATATACAGGCATTTCGCAGTAAGCTTGTGTACAGGATGCGTGTGTGTAGAACATGAACGCTATTTTCACTTTATTTTCAAGCAGACGAAGTTTTTTTTTTTTTACTATATATCCAAACAGGCGCATGGCTATGTGGTGGAACACCTGCTTCGCAGCGGCAAACGACCTGTGCTCGATACTCACTCGGAGCGAGGAGAAGGAGAAGGAGGAATAAACTTTATTATAAGAAACCAGCAGGTTTAGGTGGCTGGGCCTAGGCCTCCCATGAGGGGACGTCAAGGGCTTCCCAGCGAGAATTTATAATTTTTTTTATTTGTCTCTTTCTCGAATTTCCGGTCACGCACAAGATTATTTTTTTACTCACAGCCAACGACTCCGACGCTGGAATTTCTGCGAAACGAGCTCTCTAACGCTCGTTAAAAGAAAAAAACGAGTCAGCATATGTCAGTGGCACGTAGCAACTCTTGTCGTTGCTAATCATTTGCTGCAAATTGAAGCTTTTCATAACTGTGTGTGTGTGTAATAATTGCATGCAGTCGACGCGCTCGTGGAGCCGTTGGCCCACGTGCACACGTGGCGAGTCGGCCACCACGGCCTGCAGGTGCAGATGAGGCATCGGTACGTCCGACATTTGCTGGGCCTTCGGTAATTTACGCTTGCGCCAGTGCGTGACTGGGTCCCAGCGCATCAGCTTTATGTGCGTTGCATGCCCCCCAGTGGACCGCTCCTGCACGCTGAAAGCGAGGAAGTTCGGTTCCGCGTGACGCACCTACATCGGTAGCCGCCGTGACTTCCAGCCTCGTAAACTTATTAGTAAACTATGGCGTCGAAATGAAATGAAAGGACTAGGACTTCTGGCCAACACTTGTGTGTGCTCTACTCAGCAAACCTATTTAGCATCTGCTGTGCCAGAAGGGTACGTATACGCTCTCAGCTGAACGTTGCATATTTATCAACATGAAGCAGTGCCGTGCCTGTCTTGGTTCCGGGGTTTTACGTCCGTAAAGCACGATGTGATTGAGAGACGCTGTAGTGGAAGGCCCTGGAAATCTGGCCATCTGGGGTTCTTCAGCGTGCACTTACATCGCACAGTACCGGGCCTCTATTATTTCGCCTCTACCGAAATGCGACCGCAGCGGCTGGGAGTGAAGCCGTGACCTTTGGGGCACCTAGCAGCCGAGCACTGCAGCCACTGCTCCGCCGAGGCCGACTTTGTAGTCACTTGAGAAACGTACACGCCATGCATACATGCTTCCGTGCTGAACGGTTGTGTCCTCCGCGATCTCCGACGCCAGCGTAGCTCTCGCCGATCATGCCCGCTGTCCGTGATCTTCTGACTCCGTGTAGCTCTCGCCGATCGGTGCCCCGTCCTGGAACTCCTCGACCGCGTCCCTCGTCTTTCCTATCTCTTTTCTCTTCTTTCTGTCGCTCCTGTGGGCTGAGTGCTCTCTGTTATTTATCTCTCTGCTATTATTTTTAACCCGGCTTCTCCCATCCCCTACAAAGAGCTTAGCCGTGTCGCCAGATTAGGCACACAGAAATGTCTTTTTTTCCTTTCTTCAAAAACCACGCAATGTATAGAAGGGGGTCGCCCCGCCGCGGTGGTCCAGTGGCTAAGGTACTCGGCTGCTGACCCGCAGGTCGCGGGTTCAAATCCTGGCTGCGGCGGCTGCATTTCCGATGGAGGTGGAAATGTTGTAGGCCCGTGTACTCAGATTTGGGTGCACGTTAAAGAACCCCAAATGGTCGAAATTTCCGGAGCCCTCTACTATATACGGTGTCTCTCATAATCATGTGGTGGTTTTGGGACGTTAAACCCCACATATCAATCAAATATAGAAGGGGGTTCTGAAAAACGTGGTACCTGAACAGCGATCCGCTAGCTGCTCCAAAAGTTATCTTTTGGAGCAAGGAGCATCTCCAGCTATCTTGGAGATGCTCCACCTGGTGTTCCAAAATTGCCTCAAGCGTTAATGTTGCCATTCGAGTGTACAGATCGACTGCATCTTGGAAAAATAGAATTTATGCTGCTTGGTGCTCAATTAAACAAGTTGCTTGAATTATATTTTTTGTGTTGATGTCAGTTAGCTATGAAATGGGTAGTATGAAACGCGTCTATTATAACGAAAGCCGATGTTCATGACCATATTTTTGGTAATCACGCACTATGAACCGTGCAGAGAGAGAGAGAGAGAGAGAGAGAGAGAGAGAGAGAGAGAGAGAGCGGGAAAAGAAATAAAAGGAAGAGACAGGGAGGTTAACCTGGAAGAACTGGTTTGCTACCCTGTGGAAAACGTGCAAATTTTCCTCTTATCTAGAGGCAGGACACCCGATCGAATGTCAGCGACGATGTCATCATGACTGCTGTATATGTGTGTATTACAGCGAAAGCTGTTATGAGATCACAAAAACGGTCGCGTGTAACGTTGTCTGCCGCCGCCGGTGTCCGTAACCATTATCGCGTGAAATACGTAATTTAAAAAAAAAACACCAAGGACATAATGGGATTCGAACACGGGTTCCCTGCGTGCCAGCCACGCCGGTGCTTGAAACTCAGCTGTAAACTAACCTTAGGCAGTTTTTTTAAAACATGGCATTTAATACAATGCGTATTAAAATAGTACACAGTTCGCACAGAGCTGCACTTTTGCAGTTCTATAGCGACAATAAACTTGCAAGCACTGCTTAAAAAAAAAAAAAAACTCCTGATTTCGGGAAACGAATCGCGGTAATATGAGCAACAAGACCTTTCAGAACAGCAAAGAAACAACCCGGCATCACACAATGCGAATTGCGTAAGGAGTCAGTTGTCTAATGCTCCAACCCACTACAAAAGCTTCAGGCATAATTCTTCGTCGTCATCGGTCACAGCATCAAAAATTGCAAATTGTTCAATGCAAGTTTGTAGCGGGTACCACGCTTATCAGAAGAATGACGCAGGATGGCGAATGCCTTCCTACTGCACAAAAATTATGATTATGGAGTAGCGGGTACCCTACAGATGTGCTTGTGGCAGCTATCGAAAGAGTTAATAAAAAGGCTCTGAAAAGCCGCTTTTGCAGCTTTTGCTGTGAGTGTGCTGCGCGTTCTGCGCAGGCCTGGCAGTTTTTAAAAATTTAGTTAAACAAAATTTAAAAGAAGAAAACAGTCACTTCATAAAATATGCAGTGGACTGAGCAGCAGACGAAGAGGGTAAAGCTTAACAGAATTACCTGTAAGCTTAAAAGCTGAATAAAACAACATACACTCCTTAAATGACTTGGCAGTTAAAATGTCATGTCGCTGAACACGAGGGCGCGGGTTCGATTCCTCGTCGTGGCCATTGATTGGCGCGAAACCCAGCAGAATGGTCTGCGAATGATGTCGTGGTCTTGGCACATAAATCCCGGCATTGAAAATTGGGAACTTTCCAGAATTTAAGATCGAGTAATTGATTTGCCAGTATTCATAATTCATGTTTCGTCACTTCCTTACCACGTGCAGTTCCAGTCTTACGTAAGAGAGAGGTCATGTATCGTGCGCACCGGGCGCGTTTCAGTTTTGGTACCGCCCTTGAAATTTGATTATGAAAATCTCAAATTATGTACATTTTTTTTTGTTTCTTCTAAAGGTATGGGTGTGCGGTAAATCGTCAAGTACTGCAATTTTCTGATATTATCGACTACCATTAGGTAAATAAATAATATCTAATTAACGTGGTTTGTTATAACTATAGACGCAAACAGTGTCATTCCAGCGGCGGCTAAGCGTTTTCGCCACGAAGCAGACTTTGTGTGCGGAAATAACAAGAACCTTACTGTCCTGGGATTTTTATAAAATATATGTGTTATCTAAAAGAACCAACAACAACGTGCATGTGATTGTGTGTAGAAGAGATACCTCACTAAGGTGCAAACTTGAGGCTGTGCACAGAGGGATTAATGCCTGTCGCGCAGGTGTTGTGTAACGTTTTAAGTACAATACTGAAGTTTCAAGTTATGTGTTGAATTTCTCTCAAACATTGCTTGTGCAGAATACTTTGAAGTTTAATACTGTTTTGGGGGACTATATTCCCACTCATCATTCATCTGTTTACCATGGTTTTAAAATCTGGCGTCGTTTATTCGATCAAGTAAGCTATGACGATTTTATAAATATATTCGCTTCTTCAGTCAAGTTCAACTGCTCGAAGCTGTCTGACTATCAGCTCAGAAATCGTGCTCGATGAAGCTGGCACTCTTCCCACTTCACGCCTTGAAAAGCAAAAACGAACACGTCGAGAAAAGCGAAGCGGCCTGCTTGAAGAGCCCTCTTTGCGAACGCTCTGCCCCAGTCAGTCGGAAGCGGACCGGCCCTTGCCCGAGTTCCTTGAAAGCCTTGAATCCTTTTTCCTTCACACACAGCTGATTGCGATATGCATCGCTGCTTGTCAGACGTTTTTGATATGGACCAGTTATCTTGTTTTTCACGTCCTTCGTTCTCGCGGTGCGCATGCGGCGGTCTCGGAGTGTAGCGATCGCGTGCTGCGTTTGCACGCGCTTCGTGGGGAACTTATCGCGCCACTTGGCGCGCGCGGACGGACGTGGTTTCTTTCTTTCGATGAAACGGCGCCGCGATAAAACGTCTCAATGGACGTGCCAAACAGCACTCGAGAGCGCAGCTCCCGTTTCTCGAGATACTCCCGGCGCAGCCAGTCCGACGTGTTGGTGGCCACGAAACTCTGCCATTGTTTTTTTTTTGTTTCGTGGAACTAGTTAATGTTGCCCGAGAAGATTGCAGGCTCATCCAGGAACGCCACCGTGGAAACTCGGGCCAATGTCTCCAGACGGTTGCGTTCACCCAGCGACGGACCGCCGCAGATCGTTAGATGCGCCTAAGGGGTGTGTTTATATATATGATGTGCTTGTCTATAGCGTAAATGCGCCTATGTGCGCAGACATGCCTGACAAATCGCAGTGTCAGCCCCGTAATTACTGTTGCAAACCAACCCCTTTGGTACGTTTGTTATTATTTTTTCAATCTCACTGGACGTGCTGCTCGAGTTCGGGGGGGGGGGGGGGATGTTCCTATGTAAGCTGCGCCATGTACGGGTCAGTGACGCGCTTCGCGACCGACTTGAAAGGGCTGCAGCGATGCATTTACCGGAGGCATTCGGAGCCAGTACGAGGGGTGACAGAGGATACGGGGTGAACCTTGCACTGCTACTTGCTCGAACTCCCGGCATCATTCCTATGTAATTAACTTGCTCGCGGGAGCGACCTGAGAATGTGCATCATCATCACCAGCTTGACTACTTCCACTGCAGGACAAAGGCCTCTCCCATGTTCCGCCAGTTAACCCGGTCCTGTGCTTGCTGCTGCCAATTTATACCCGCAAACTTCTTAATTTCATCTGCCCGCCTAACCTTCTGTCTCCTCCTAACCCGCTTGCCTTCTCTGGGAATCCAGTTAGTTACCCTTAATGATCAGCGGTTATCCTGTCTACGCGCTACATGCCCGGCCCATGTCCATTTCCTCTTCTTGATTGTGCATGCTATACCACTTTTCTCTCTTTCACGTGACGGCGCGAATTTTCTGGTGCTGGGCGTGGGGCTAGCCTTGAAGTATCATGCTTCGTGCAATGTATGGACCATTGTGGATTTTCTCACCCACGGTAGAATCGCTTTCCTCGTGAATGGTAATTCGCGAGCCAAATAAAGCCAAAATGACTGCGTTATGAACACAAGGTTCGCGGCCACTAGCTGAATTTAGCATCGTGAGCTACATGGTTACCGCGGCCGCCGCGGGATGTCCTTACAGGCCCGCGGGCTCTAAAAAGCGGGCTCGCGAAACTGCATGGGCGCACGAAGGAAAAAAAAAACAAAACAAATCTCGAATCGCTTCAGGTCATGACGCGCGCTGACGATTGGATGCAGCTTCAGAAAAAAAAAAAACGCGTAATGCGGTCGACAAATTACACCGATCTTAGTTGATGGATTCTGAAAATTTTTGTCGGCTGTCGCTTCGTGAGGCAATCAACTACTTTCACCACGCCGTTCGATGATTACTTCGAAAAGTGTTGCTGGGGCCCTTTAGTGTTCACTTAAGTGTCCTGAAGAGCGGTAGTCCCTAGAGTTTTGTTCGTGAACGAGTGCAAAAAGGGTGCATAGTGAGCTGCCGCGGGTAGCAAAAAAAAAAATAAATAAAATCGCCAGGCCTGCGCGCAACGCGCAGCACAGTCACAGGGAAAACATGAAGAGCGTCCTTTCAGAGCCTTTTCTGAACACTATTTCGGTAAATGCTAGAAACACTCTTGTTTGGTACCCACTACGCTGCAAATAATCATAATTTCAGTGTAGTAGGCCGGTATTCACTATGCTATCCTTCGTCTATCTTCGGAGAAGCCTGGTATCCGCTAAACACTTGCAACAAATTTTGTGTTGCATACAGTGGATGCCGACGGTGAAGAATTGCGCCCGAAGTGGGTATGTGCCATAGCAATAAGGGATGAAGGACAAGCTTTTGTAATGTGTTGGATTATTGGACGACCCACTCGTTACGCGATTTACATTGTGTTCCTTTGTTGTTCTAAGATGCTTTACTACTCATATTAACGCGATTCTTTTCACCACATCATGCTTGCACAGGGCAAGTTTACGAAAGCTTCCGGTTCACTGGCGCGGCTCAGCGGTAAAATACTGGCCTGGCACGCAATGGACTCGTGTTCGAATCCCACTATGTCACTACATGTCTTTGGCGTTTCTTATTTGAAGTTTTGTTTTCTAATTTCGGGCGATAGTGATGATGGACACCGTCGGCAGCGGAGGTGGTGGTGGCGGCGGACAACTACGGGGCCGCGCGTAACCCGTGTTGTGATCTCATAACAGCTTTCGCTGTAAAATGTCAAGGGACACGGGCGCGCCGCCAAGCGAGCACATGGAAACTGCAGCCCTTTAAAAAAAATTGAGTGTTTGGGGAGTGTTTCTGCTACGTGCACAACAATAATCGTCATCTACTTTGAGCACTTTCCTCACGCTATTACCACGGTTCCGGTAGTTCGCGGTCGCGAACGGCGCGTGCGTTATCAGTGCGACATGGCCTTCCCGACAGGAAAGTGGCTGCAGTGCCGAGTTTTCAAGAAAGGAAATTCGAGCAAGTCAGATGACGATCTTTGTAGTGTAGCAGAACTACTCTCCGAATACTCCATTATTTCTTAGAGTGTGCACTTGCTGTGGTTCAGTTGAGTAAACTTTGGTTATTACTACTGGCGCCCGGGGCAGGGTTACCTTGTCAAAAGGACAAAAAAAAAAAATTAGCCAAGACATCAAATAAAAAAGTCTATATAGACAAACACTAGTCAGCTTGAGCCTAGGACAGTAAATGTAGCCATGGATAAGTAGCCACACAACCAAAACAGCTGCGACGTTGTAATGTTATAATTCCAATAGCCTTTTGGTCTAAATGCAAAGTACAACAAAAACCCTTCATACGAATAATTTCTGAGAAAAAAAAGCACGAATTGTCAAGTTTAGTAATCATTTGGAACAAGATAATGCAGTTTCTTGAGTTGTAGCGAAAATGACTTTCATTTCAAGTACTTTGCTAGACTATTCTTTCCAGGGCTATAAGTACCAGCGGCAAAATAAATAGCACTTACTCCATCAGTGTGCTAAACCGATCGCTGTGATTTCAGCATAAATTGTAGTCGCTTCCGCCGTCGTTTCTCTTGTGATGACGAAGTCCTAGCAATCATTATTTTTGAATCGCAGTCTGTACCTTATACTGAAAAATGACATCAGCAGTTCCTCAGATATCCGATTCCTAACGTCGGTGAGTGAAGCGCGCCTTAGATGCATACAGCGCTTTCGTTAGTCCTCGTCGCTTCCAATTAGCTTTAAAGTTGCGGTCAGCAATACTCTGACTGCGAAATGAGGCACCCTCCTTATCCAGGAGACTTTTCTTTTGCATAATGCAAGCGTCAGTTTGGAGGCTGGAAACACGCATTGGGTCACCATGTTTTGACACCACATACTCGAACGCCAGCGACTGCGGTGTATCAGTATATTGATAATTTGGTTCTAATGGAGGCAAGAAAAAAAAGTTGCCTAACTGGTGCAAAGTAGCCAAACATGACAACCCTGGCCCCGGTTTCGGTTGTCATGTTTCCATCGCTCGATGAACATGTTCCGAAGTCCCCTGCGGTGGCCCTGGCCTACTATAGAAGTGCACTCCTAGTCTTCGGGGGCCTCGCATTCTGAAACGGCCAGTGTTACGCGCACAGGCGCTCCTATTTACTTCCGGCACCAAGTTCACCAAGAAGCAAAGCTATAGGCTAATGATTGAGAAGGTGTTGCATCGCACGGGCTCCGATTACGATATCGCGTTCTACTCTGGAAGGAGAATTTCGCCGAGAACAGAAGCGGAGAGCATATTTTTACCCGGACAGCCGTCTGGCCGACCTGGCACACTGTGGTCACTATGCAGGCAACGGCCGCCGTTTATCGAACGCCGAGTGCCGCGAATTCACACCCGAGTTCATTGATCTATGTAGCGGCCGACGCTGTGGTGACCGAGAAGAGGGATCGCCCTTTTTCTGCCTTTGGCTCCGCCTCTCAGACAATCGCTCTCCGGGGTTTTCCCAGTAACAACGTCAGCACCGTGATTTCCTTTCAACTTGAAACCTCGTTCTCACCCGAGGGTTCCGGGATTGCACTTCCAGTCCTTCTTTAACCCATGCACGACTTTTATTGACGCTGAGCTTTTGTTGTTTCGGGGGGGGGGGGGGGGTGAAAGCTTATTTATGAGAATTACCGTTTTGTGCTAACGCATCTTGTGCTGTAACAGCTGAACTTTTTCGCAAGGCTCATGAACAGAGGCGGAAAAAACTAAACTTTTAGTTATAATTTTGTTAAAAAGTATTCTCGGTAACGATAAACGAGGCATCTATTAGTCTACCCTCGCGTACGTGTAGCTACAATACGTGCATGCCAGTGAAGGGAAGGTGAAACATTTGATGTAAAAGCAATTTATCTAACAGCTTTACCAGACGAGAAATTAATATGTATTATTAACTCGTTATTGGCCCACTGAAACGTACACGAGATACTCACGCCATGGTAGCTTTCATAGTAGGCACGTTTCAAACGTGCGGACGATCTTGGTGAAGCGAAACAGTCGTGACATTCGCGCCGAAATTCATCGGAATGCGATACCCTCTCGTTTCCTGGCACGGGCGCAGTGGAGTTACCCACTCGAAGTTTGCCTGACGGCTTGATAGTGCGCCTTGTCCGAGAACCCCGTTCCGCCTGTGTCCCTTGGGGCGTATATAGACGGCGAGGTTGCAGGAGTGTGTCAAATGACTACGAGACGGCGGGAAAGTGTCTGTAGGTTATTTGCCGTTGTTTTCGATGTTACCCAGTATCTTAAAGACTTCTTGGCTATGATAAATGCAACAGTGGGTTGTGCATTGATTCTGGCCTAAATTGTGCATAGCTCACGGTCGCATTTTCTTTCCGTGGGTTATCGGACGCGTGACCGTCGCGTCGCGGTCGGTCGTAGAATATGCTACTTTCTGGTTAGCAGCAGAATGGCCGCCGACCGATAGCGATGGATAATGACAGAGTTGACAGAGGTCAGCCGCCGTATTCTTGAGTCGTGCATGGCCGAAATCTGTTTCGTAATGAGACCGTACAGCGAGGGCCTCGGTGCTGAACACACAGCTCGGCTAGTTCCTGGCGGGGGTGTTAGTCCAATCCACTTGACGTCTGTGGGCGCGGCGACTGCTCGACGACCGCCGTGCCTATGACGGGCTCGATGGGCACTGATAGGCTTCTGTGTCGTTGGAAGCTTGCCGCCTTTTAAACCAAAGGCGCCGCTGGCCAGGTGATACGCTAAGTGGCACATGGAGTGGGTGGGTGTCGCCTTCCTGCCCCCTCGCTTGACGTTAAACGGCGTGATTTCTTCCCTGACGACCGCAGGTGTAGTGGCGGATGAATGGTATTTCTAACGGCTGGGCTGGCCACCTGTGTTCGCATTTCTTCGCTGGCAATGGGCAAGATCCCTCGTGGCGGTCGTTCACCCCCAGCTGAGTCGACACGTCAAAAGAGCCGCGCCTTCCGCCACGGTTGCTGAGATCGCAGTTCCGATACTCGGTTGTGGCGCAGCTTCTCGCACGTGCTCTATGGTCGCGGGCTGTGTGATGGAAGCGAATGACGGCGCACTAGAACGAATTCAGGGGGTTCTAAATTGAGCTTGAGCTTTCTCATCCGCATCGAATTGTTAACGCTTCCTGTACACGAATAGTTTTTTTATGCAGTGAAATACAAAAAAAAAACTGGCGAATTCACTTGTTATGAGTGATTTATATGCTTAGCTGACTTGCAACAGATGCATAGAAATATTCGTTCCGCAAGCATCGTGTATGTGGGGACGTCAACTCGAGATATTTGGAGTACATGAACCGATCATAAGAAGGCCGATCGCAGCGTCTAACCTCAGTAGGTGAATCGTTCTCCTTCTTTTGCGGAAGTAAGCATCGCAAGCAAGGTCGTTTCCAACGTTTCTAAAAATCGTGTTTTGGCACTAACAGTAATACCGTATGTTTATACGCTACGACATTTCTGTTCCGTTTCAAAGTTCACCGAATCCGAAACCCTATATACTGCGCGAGTTACTCCATGCTTGCGCTATGGTGTTGAGATGATTACAGTGCCCAAGGCAGATATTGCAGATTAAAAAAAACGCTAAGCCCCTCCCCCATGGTGTAGCGTTTCCGTACTTACTGTACTGATGAAACACCCCATTAAACTGTTGGGTTTAACGTCCCAAGGCTACGACCAAGGCTGTGAAGTGGCTGGGGAAGAAGACGTGATTGGTATGCTCCTACTCAATATCGTCCAGCTAATGTGTTCTTAATGTGGAACGGAGGCTCGGTTGGTTGGTTGGTTGAGAAACTTTATTGTGGTCCTTGCATGACGCGCGTCAGCGCGCAGCGGGCGACTGTCACGTATAGGGACCGTTAGGCCCAGCCTATCGGCCGCTCCGCGGGCTTGCTGGATGGCCCCAAGTTGGTCGGCCAGGAGGGAGCTGCGTAGGACCGCTTCCCACGGGACCGAAGTAGTGTCGGGGTTAATGTACATCGCCTTGCACTCCCAGAGCATGTGCGCCAGTGTGGACACATCCCCACATGCGGGGCGAGCGTCATCGGGGAACACGTTAGGATAAATAGCGTGAAGGGATCTCAGGTTATGGTACGTGTCGGTCTGCAGTAGTCTGAGCGTAAGGGCCTGTGGCCTATTAAGTTCTAGATGAGGGAGTGGATATAGTCTTCGTGCGAGGTAAAAATGTTTTGTTATTTAGTTGTACGTGGTAGGCGCGTCCCTGTTTTCCGCAACTCCGACGGCCCCGAATTGTTGCCCGGAACCGGCGTGGTTGGTTATCGCGCGCGCGGTCTCGTGAGCAGACTCGTTGAGGTATGTGGGAGTGCCTTGGACCTGTCCAACATGTGCAGGAAACCAGATCAGTACGTGGTGCTTGATAACGTCGCGGTCGCCGCTCTGGAGCACGCGCAGGGCCTTCTTGGAGGCGACACCGTGCTCGAAAGCGCGAATAGCTGACCTGGAGTCCTCCCTTTCACCGTCCAGGATGGCCAGGGCGATGGCCAGTTGCTCGGCGATTGTCGGGTCGTCAGTGTGAACCGATGCGCAGTTGGTGATTTGCTATTTGGAGTCGATGACGACTGCGGAGAAGGCGCGGCTTCCGCGATACGCTGCCGCGTGGACAAAGCTTACGCCGCGCTCCTCACTGTGGATCTGCTTGAGAAGAGTGGCAGCTCTAGCCCGTCGCCTACCACGATTGTGCTCGGGATGGACTCTCTCGGTATAGGTGCCACGGTGATGAGGTAGCGAATTTCACACGGCAGTCTCATCTTCTCGTCCACTTCAGCCGGAGAGTGACTGAGCTCTCGGAGTATATGTCTGCCGGTCTGGGAGCTCGAAAGGCGCGCGAGCTGGGCCCGCTCCTGTGCTTCGGCAATCTCCTCCAACGTATTGGGTACTCCGAGCTGGGGCAGGCGCTCGGTGCGCGTCCTTATCGGGATACCGAGGGCCTGCTTGGTAATCTTCCTGAGCAAGACGTTGATCTTGTCACGCTCGGCACGCTGCCAATTGTGCATGGCCGCGACATGTGAAAAGTGGCAGAGCACAAAGGTGAACGAGTTTTTTTTGCATTCGCAGTAATGCGGAGGGAATCGGAACGCAGAGCCTTGTGCTCAGTACCAGAACACAAGTAGTTATACATCTCGTCGATGGTGGCTCCGATGCAGAACGGATGTTCATTTATACATTCTCTTTCGAACTGCTCAAGCGCCGAAAGTGGCCTCACAATATTTTCGCTAAACATATTCTTTTCCTCAAAATAAAAAAAAAGAAGAAAGAAGTGGGACGTATCGTCTTCTCTTAAAACTAGATTTGGCTTGAAAGGCGAACACAAATAAGAGGGGAAGGCATGCCACAACATGAATCACCATAAGCATGACAGACGGGAATTCTTGTACCGCCTTGTCTTCATGGGAGTGCATAAACAGTGTGTGGGGCTCCTGTGCAGCTTAAAACTAGCGGTAAAAATTCGCAGTTGTTCCAGTTAAGGCCTTTAACAAACTGCCTTTTGTGCATTGAAGTGCAAAATCAACTGGAACGCACTCGTAAATTTCGTCGCACACTTTGGCAGCGAGTATGTCGAAACTTGTGTCATCCTGAAAATTGGTTGAAAGTGGATATGGTTTGTGAATTCAGAAGCTACAATTCGTTCATTGCAATATGTGACGTACAGTGACTACAGTAAAACCTCGTTGCCCCGCCGTGGTGGTCTAGTGGCTAAGGTACTCGGTTGCTGACCCGCAGGTCGCGGGTTCAAATCCCGGCTGCGGCGGCTGCATTTCCGATGGAGGCGGAAATGTTGTAGGCCCGTGTACTCAGATTTGGGTGCACGTTAAAGAACCCCAGGTGGTCGAAATTTCCGAAGCCCCCCACTACAGCGTCTCTCATAATCATATGGTGGTTTTGGGACGTTAAACCCCACAAATCTAATCTAAAACCTTTTAACCGTAGTTGGCCGGAGCTCGGAAAAAGTATGTACTAAACGGTAGTACTCCTTAACCGAAATAGCGTCAGGTCGCTCGCTTACCTGTCAAAAAAAGAAACCTTCAGGGAGTGCGATGAAAGAACAAAAAAAAAAAAACGTGCAGTAATTTATTAACTTCGCGTGACAAAGTCTGTAATCTTCATTTGACGACGCGGCGGTCTAGCAGCAACGACAGAGGCCTCAAACTCACTTATGCTGTGAGCCAGCTTTTCCGCCAGCCCCCTGTTCTCGGCAAATACCCGCATGACGCTGACGCAATGCGTAGCTTCGGCCACTGTCGGACCTGGATCACCCGTGTTGTCGCTTTCCATGTCGTCCCCATCACTATCATTTGGCGACACTTCGACAAACGAGGCAACAATGGCTTCGTCGGACATGTCCGGATATGTCTGCACATCGCTGTCTGCGTCTCTGAAGTCGGGGAAGGAAATGCCTTCCGTAACGCCCTGCCGCTCCAGCACTTCAGCTAGCAGAGTTTTGCAAGCTTCGTCTACGATGTCCGAAGTCTGGTCGATGGTGTCACTGGCGTCATCTGCGTCGCCCGCACACACACTGAAGCCAGCCCGCTTGAAGCAATTTTGAACTGTCGTTGCTTCAACCTGCCGCCACGAGTATTCGAGCAGGTGAATCGCGCAAATCAGGTCGATGGAGAATAATTTGCCACATTCAATGGCGAGAAGAAATCTGCGCAGCAGATTATTCTTGTAGAGCTGTTTTACAGCTCGAATGATGCCTTGGTCCAAGAGCTGGGCAATCGCTGTTGTGTTTGGTGGCAGAAACGCCAACTTCACAGCCGTCAGGTTGTCCAGGGCGACGTGCGCCGAAGCGTTGTCTAAAATAATAACAACTCTTCTGTTCCTAGCCGCAAAACGACGATCGATGAGGCGCACGTACTCCTCAAAGAGTTTTGCCGTCATCTATGCTTTGGTGTTGCTGCGATAGATGACCTCTGATGGCAACCGGGCGCCTTTGGAACATCGATAGGCTTCGCCGACTTTCCAATCACGAGGAGCGGAGTTTTGTCGGTTCCAGTCATGTTTACGCAAAACGCCACTGATATTCGGTCTTTTGCATGCTGGCCGCCGGTGCACGTCTCGCCTTTGAACGCGAGCGTTTTGCCTGGTAGCAGCTTAAGGAATAGCGCCGATTCATCCATATTAAAGATGTCATCAGGTGCGTAGTCTTCCAAGATGTTCTTCAGCTGACCATTTTGCCACTGCTCCGCGCCATCCACGTCCGCAGCAGCACCTTCTCCCGAAACAGTCCTCGTGGTAATGCCGTGCCTCGCCTTAAATCTGGCCAGCCAGCCATTGCTGCACACGAAGTTGTCATGGTTGAGCTGCGAGGCAAAAACCAGTGCCTTCTCCACGAGCAGGGGTCCGCTGATCGGCAGATTTTTTGACCGTGCAGCTTTTAGCCACTTCACCAACGCTTCCTCTACATCCGAAAACGCCGAACCGCGTAGCCGGCACCTTTTCGCAGTTGCAGCAGCACTGCCGAGCAACTTCTCTCTGGAATTCCAAATTCCACACACCGTGGTGAATGGCAGGTCCTTTTCGCGTGCCAGCGCCGATTTTTTCGTGCCACTTTCAATAGCACAAATTATGTCCAATTTCTCCTCTATTTTCAGCACTCGATGCTTTTGTCCCAGCTTCGGCATGACGCAAGTACGAAGCAGCACACATGCACAACACGTGAAAAACGACGCGAGAGCTGTACGGCACGGGTCAACCAGAGAACACCTATGCACGGCGCCAAAGGAACATAAGGTCCGTTCGATTCATCTGCACCGGTCGGAACAGGTTCACGGCTGTGCACGCGAAGTTCAGAAATTGTGCAGGGTGAGTTCAGCGGTGCAGGCACAGCACGACCCCCGAAACGAATGACGATGTGCCAACAGTGTGCAGGCCTTATTTCTTCGCTTAATTTACACCGTACAGCTAACACTGAACGATGGTGAACCACACATGTGGACAGTTTATGAGGCGCGAACATATTGGCAAAACACACCGCGTTTGTAGAGGCGGGTTTGACGCCTATTTAAGCCACCTACGCCAAAGTGCTGCCTCGTCTGCTCAGCTGCACATGCGGCTGCACCAAGCCGGCACCGTCAGCGTAGGAGGTGCAGGAAAATCTTGAACCAGTGCTGCACCTTTTCTGCACCTTTTGAAACGAATGACAGGGTTCAAAGGTCGTCAATGCTGCACCACTAAAACGAATGGCAAAGTGCAGCCCCACGTGAACTGGTTCACGTGGTGCAGGTGAATCGAACGAACCTATAGAAAGCAAAGCAAGCGCACTAGAGAGGCTGGAACTTCTAGCCTCTGTAAGCGCACACCGTGTTTGCGTGTTTGTGCAAAGCGCCATCGCGTGGACTACACCAGAAGCCTAGCCGGCCGAGGGCTTCTTGTTGCAGAAAAATCCAAGAGATGGCGCTCACCAACACAGCCACCATTGAGGTGGTGGAAGTAAACAGACAGGTGCATAGGTGGGGTGGTTTTCAACGAGACAGAATTAACTTCTATGGGCGGCTAGGTCATGAGGTGGGCTGGCGACTTGCAGGACGCGCAGTCGCTTTTTTGGGGGGCAAGCGAGTCCTTCGGGGTGCAGGATAGCTAGTAACGAGGAAAACAACGAGGGAGACTCTTCGACAGGTGGTATGGACAGATACGATTCCTAAGTGGCACCAATATCTAAGATAGGTAGAGTCCGGGGCATAAATAGACGTAGCCACGAGCGCCGAGCCAATTCAGACATAGGGTATATTAACATGCAGGGTGGTAGGAACAGGCTGAAGTGGGAAGAGATAGAAGAACAGCTAAGGGAAGAGAGGCCGATGGTATACGGTTTTGTAGAAACACATCTCAGGGACATGGAACAACCTCCGAACAATCCGGACTACGCGTGGGAATATTGTAATAGAACAGAAGGCAGCAGAAAGGGGGGTGGTATTGGGGCATTCATTCATAAAAGTACAGACTGGCAAAGGGTCAAGCAGGAGTGCAAGGAACATTTATCGCTAAAAGGGAAAGTGGCAGGTCAAATGACACTCCTTGGTTTCGTGTACTTGTGGACGGGAGCAAAGGCCAGAGAGGAAAACCAGACAATGGTAGAGTGTATATCAAAGGACATTGAGGAGTTAGGAAGAGAGTGCGAGATAATTATACTAGGAGACATGAATGCGCACATAGAAGATACAGATGGGTATACCGACCCGACAAGCAAAATGATCATGGATATGTTTGAAAGGCTTGATTTGATCATTTGCAACAGTACCGAGAAGTGTGAAGGGCAAATAACAGGGGAGGTAGAAAGGCTTCAGTCGACGATAGATTATGCACTGATGTCACATAGGATGTATG
Organism: Rhipicephalus microplus; assembly: GCF_043290135.1. Lineage (NCBI taxonomy): Eukaryota > Metazoa > Arthropoda > Arachnida > Ixodida > Ixodidae > Rhipicephalus > Rhipicephalus microplus. The sequence continues at coordinate 149,864,277 of NC_134710.1, read as the reverse complement.
ATAAGCTCAGGGGAATACACATAGATGAAGGTGGCTCCAGAAGTCTGGGTAGCGATCACAAACGTATCAAGCTAAGTTTTGGAAGAGCAGTGAAAGTGGGAAGGAGACAAGGTGAGCAACTACAGGAAAATTTTTATCCAGAAAGGCAAATTGAAATAGCCACTAAACAAATTGAGAAAGTAATCACGGAGGATAATAAGACAGTGTGGACATACACGAATCTAATTAGACTCTTTCAGCTAGAGCTTGCTAAGACGCGTAACAAGTCACCCCGGAAAAGAAGACACAAACCCAAAAGTTGGTGGGATGAGGAAGTTAAGAGAGCCATAGCAAAACGTCAGGAAGCCTCTAGGGAACACAGACATGCTAAGCAGCGGGGTGAACCGACAGATGATGTTGAAAGAAAATGGGAAACCTTTTTAAGCTGTAGAAGGGCTGCATCCCTTCTGATCAATGAAAAGATTAGAAGAAACGGAGCTCAGTGGCTGGCAGAAGTACATAAAAAAGATAGAAAGGCAGCTGCGAAATTTTGGAACTATCTAAACTCCCTAAGAAATGAGACGAGCCTAGAGCAGAGTTTTATAACTACAGCCCTAGGTGCCAGGCTAGAAAGGGACGAAGCTATTGAATATATAAGAACAAGGGTGACAGAAAAATTTCAACAAAGAAGTACTTTATGCACCACAATAGACAAGGACGAATGAAGTGGTGCAATGGCTCCATTTTCACAACCAGAGTGGGAAAGTGCTGAGAAAAGGGTTCCTAGTAGTACATCAACAGGCCCAGATGGCATTCCAATTAGGCTGATAAAGACATTAGGTCCGAAGTCTAAGCAGGCTTTGAGAGAGGCAGTGAGCAAAATAATAATCGATGGTGAAGTTCCCGATGGATGGAAACTTAGCAGGATGAGCATGATCTATAAAGGAAAGGGGGACAAAGCTGACATAAACAACTACCGTCCTATAACAGTGACATCAGTGGTCTACAGGCTGGCGATGCAGATTATAAAGGAAAGACTGCAGGCATGGATAGAAGATGAGGGGGTGCTGGGGGAACTGCAGAATGGGTTTCGGAAACACAGGAGGTTGGAAGACAATCTGTTCTCACTGACGCAGTGCATCGAAATAGCAGAAAAGGAACACAGGCCCCTGTGGCTAGCATTCTTGGATATCAAGGGAGCGTACGATAGCGTGGTTCAAGAAGAATTGAGGGGAATACTGGACACACTAGGCGTGGAACATGTAGTCACTAATCTTTTAAAGGGTATCTATAAAGGTAACAAGGTAGTTATAAAGTGGGAAAAACAGGTATCCAAGCCTGCAGAGGTAAAACGGGGGCTTAGGCAGGGGTGCCCCCTGTCACCCTTATTATTCATGATGTACCTACAAGGATTAGAGGCTAAATTAGAAGGAAGTGGGCTGGGCTTCAACCTCTCTTTAGTCAAACAAGGAAAACTTATTGATCAGGCTTTACCAGCATTAATGTACGCAGATGATATAGTGCTAATGGCCAACAACAAAGAAGATTTGCAGAGATTGATGGACATCTGTGGTAATGAGGGAGATAGGTCAGATTTTAGATTCAGTAAGGAAAAATCAGCAGTCATGATTTTCAATGACAGCGAAGGTAGTGAGCTTAGGATACAGGAGGTCACGCTAGAGATAACAGATAAATACAAATATCTGGGCGTATGGATAAGCAATGGGACCGAGTACCTGAGGGAACACGAAATATACGTGACAACTAAAGGTAACAGGAATGCAGCAGTGATGAAAAATAAGGCACTGTGGAATTACAATAGGTATGATGTTGTGAGAGGAATATGGAAAGGGGTCATGGTTCCTGGGCTGACGTTCGGCAATGCGGTCTCGTGCATGAGATCAGAAGTTCAAGCAAGATTAGAAATTAAGCAACGTGGAATAGGTAGGCTTGCTTTAGGAGCTCACGGAAATACACCAAATCAGGGAGTACAAGGCGATATGGGATGGACATCATTTGAGGGCAGGGAAGCTAGCAGCAAGATAAAATTTGAGAAGCGATTGAGAGAAATGAAGGAGGAGCGTTGGGCTAGGAAGGTTTTCAGCTACTTGTACATGAAGAATGTCGATACAAAATGGAGGAAGCGAACCAGGAAGTTGACTGGTAAATACTTAGAAAACAGCAGGTGGCCAAACCAAAAAGAACTATCGGTTAAGAAGAAAGTGAAGGAAACGGAGACTGACATGTGGAGAATGGGCATGATTAAGAAGTCCGCACAAGAGATCTATCGAACTTTTAAGCAGGAAATTGCCAAGGAAAGGATCTATGACAATACTCGGGGTAGTTCTCTACTGTTTGAGGCAAGGACGGGAGTACTGCGAACCAAGACATATCGGGCCAAATACGAAGGGGTAGACACAGTATGCAGTGCGTGTGGAGAGGAAGAAGAAACTGCCGAACACTTGATAATGTTCTGTAAAGGGCTTTACCCTATAGTCCAGGATGATGGCGCAGAGTTTTTCAAAGCACTGGGGTTTAGGGACCGGGAGGGCAAAATAAACTTTAAGCGGGTAGACTTAACTAGAAGGAGGTTATCTGATTGGTGGCTAAAGTCAAGGCACGAGTGAAAATTAAACACTTCACTGCAAAGTATGAATCCTCAAACTCTTTTTTAAGAAAAAAAATAAATATAGTTTTTGGTTCATTAGGTATTACGGCTTGGTGGCGCTAGCCACCGCCCGATCTAAAGGGTACAGCCATATCCATCCATCCATCCATCCATCCATCCATCCATCCATCCATCCATCCATCCATCCATCCATCCATCCATCCATCCATCCATCCATCATCATCAACACAAACAAGCGAGGCGTGTTTCGATCTCAGGGGCTTGCTGTTCTGTCGGGACGCCCAGTGGGGGACGACATGCCGCGGCGAGTGCGCAACGAAAATTGGAAAAACTACTTATTAACCGATACATACGCGATAAGCTGGTATGGCTTATGCGGATACAAAATGCATTATGTTCAATGGCCGCCGAATCGGGGATTTGACTTCACTACTTTAAAAACGAAACTGCTGTTTACCCGGGTACAATTTAACGAGGTTTCACTGTATTTGATGCACAGTGAGGGACATCTGGTTTCCATTATGCATTTGGATCTCTCGCGAACGTAATGTCTGTCGCTCGGGACGCTGACTGCTGTCACAGGCAATGTTTAAACACACACACACACACACACACACACACACACACACACACACACACACACACACACACACACACACACACACACACACACACACACACACACACACACACACACACACACACACACACACACACACACACACACACACACACACACACACACACACACACACACACACACACACACACACACACTCACTCACTCACTCACTCACTCACTCACTCACTCACTCACTCACTCACTCACTCACTCACTCTTTCTTTCTCTCTTTAGAAGGAGAGAGAGAGAGAGAGGACGGTTCTCTTGTTATGGCGACCCTAGCTACGCCGAGTGACTTCAGTGAAAGTGTCCTACTCGTGGATTTATGATGTTGCGGAGCATCTGGCTGTTGGTGTAGTGAAGCGCGCAGAGTCACCGCAACATGCAGTCTGCTCTCACATGTGCAAGTTGCTCGGTGCGGCTTCAGTGACCTTTTTCTATTTAATTTATTTTCTAAATTGGAATCTTGATGCCGTGTCGCAGATTTAGAACGCCGTCGCACGGTAATTGAAAGCATTTTGCTGCAGGCTTTGTCGGAAAACACTGTACGCAGATGGATGACGTGGAGTTCGTCTGTCAAAGTAACGCGCATCAGTCAATCAAAGTCTTCAGTGCTTGCGTCGTTGCGCTGTGGCCCCGGGGAGTGCATACACGTGCGCGCTCCAGTCGGCGGCGCCGGCTGCGCGCCCGTGGGAATTGCGTGCTTTTTTTTTGTTTTCTTTTCTGCGGGCGGCGGCGGCGAGTGTGTTCTTTCAAAGGTGCGACTCGATGCTCGCGGTGGTGAAATGAGCCCCAGCGTTCTGGGACGTAGGCGTGCTTTTGCAGGGCCTTTTATTTATTATTGTACACTCGTGCTCGTAACAATACGAGGTTTCAGAACTACGAATCCTTAGCCTTCTGATTCACAACAGAACAAAAAACAGCACCACGCTAGACAAGCTACGGAAAATTGGAGAACAGGTAGGGCACATGATCCGCCGAGTGTCAAACAAGCGCGGGGGGCTACGAGGAAGGGACGCGATTCGGCTCGCCAATGCTTTTGTAACTAGCAGGATTCTATATTCAATACCGTACTTTCGAATGACTAAACACGAAGAGAACATAGTCGATGCTATTCTTAGGAAAGTAATTAAGCGCGCACTTGATTTACCCATCAGCACTTCAAATCAGAAACTCTATGCATTGGGAGTCTTTAACTCTATACAAGAGCTCCAAGAAGCCCACCTCACAAATCAATATACGCGTCTTACGCAGACGCCCCCCGGGCGGCGCCTACTGGACCGCTTCTTGATCCGGCACGAATGCGAAATCGAAAACGCGGAGCGTATTACTGAGCTTTGGAGAACAAAACTCTGGGTGTCCCCGCTTCCCCACAATATGACCAGGGAGGCGCACCAGGGTAGAAGGCAAGCGCGCGCTGAGGCACTTGAACAACGGCTTGGCTCCCGTAATGGGGTCTATTACGTCGATGTGGCCGGGCCGTCACCTAGGGGATACTACACGGCGGCGGTAATACATCAAGGAACGCAGGTGGACGGCCTCACTTTCAAAGCCACAAGCTCAAGTAAGGCGGAGGAGGTGGCCATTGCACTGGCAGTATCCCATCCAAACTCAAAACAAATAGTTACAGACTCTCGAAGAGCCTGCGAGAGCTATCTTGCAGGAGAAATCTCTCCATTGGCTAATAGACTTTTAAAATTCAGCATCAGGAACCGTGATCCTACCCCAAAACGTCTTATATGGACTCCGGGACATCAGGGTCTACAGGGTAACGAGGCTGCACATGCAGCGGCCCGCGTGCTTACTTCCCGGGAAACTCCCCGTTCCCCCGATAGACCTGAACGGCCCACACCTTTAACACGGTTTCGAGAAATCGAAGAATACTACATTGAGCAACGCCGCTTGTATCCCGCACCAGCGAAGGGACTCTCGAAAACGGAGGAGCGCATCCTGCGGCGCCTACAGACAAATACGCTGCTCTGTCCAGCCATGCTAAAATATTACGACCCTAAAATAAGTGGGCAGTGCCAGTACTGTGGGGAAGTGGCCAACACTTACTATATGGTCTGGGCCTGCCAAATGAACCCAAAATTAACCCCCTTTCCCAACCCCACCAAAGAGGACTGGGAGACGACCCTACTCAATAGCTCCACACTAGAGGAACAGCGAACTCTAGTGCAGCGGGCTCGGGTGGCGGCCTCGACTAATGACGTCCCGGACTAGGGATGTCAACCAGCCCGGTGGGGACAAGGGCTATCTGGCACAGCCAGCATCAATAAAGGTTTTTTCCTCCTCCTCGTGCTCGTACCTTGGTTGATCGAGGCGTATGCGATTTCTCGGCGACGCATTTTACTTCCCTAGGGAAAACTGTTATGAGATCGGAACACGGATCACGCGCGGCGCCGTAGTTGACGGCCGCCGCCGCCGCCAGTGTCCGTAACCAGTATTGAATGAAAAAAAAAACTTTGTAAATAAAAAACAATAATTACACAATGGAATTCGAATCCGGGTCCGCTCCGTGCCAGCCCAGGAGTGTACCACTGAGCCACGCCTATTGTTTTTTTCTTCCTTACATGATATTTAATACAAATGCGGCTTACATAACGTACAAAATACGTAAGGTCGATTTGGCAAATGTGCAACGGACGTTACCAAGCAAATCCCATACAACACAATGTATAAAGGGGTATTTGAGCAGCACACTTCATGAACTCACTATACCAGTCCGGCGGGAATCGCAGTTGGTCATAATAGTATTTTAGCTGCACAGTCATTTGTACAAAGTGGCATCACGAAGACACTAGTGGTTCCGCATGCCTGTCCAACATGCTAGTTTTCCATACTATGCATGCCCATCAACAAAAGCATGTCAACGCATAATATTGCATTTCGGGGGAGGGGGTGCTAGATAACGGATACTATAAGAATTTAAATTTCGACCACCTGGGGTTCTTTAACGTGCACCCAAATCTGAGTACACGGGCCTACAACATTTCCGTCTCCATCGGAAATGCAGCCACCGCAGCCGGGATTCGATCCCGCGACCTGCAGGTCAGCAGCCGAGTACCTTAGCCACTAGACCACCGCGGCAGGGCATCTATCTATCTATCTATCTATCTATCTATCTATCTATCTATCTATCTATCTATCTATCTATCTATCTATCTATCTATCTATCTATCTATCTATCTATCTATCTATCTATCTATCTATCTATCTATCTATCTATCTATCTATCTATCTATCTATCTATCTATCTATCTATCTATCTATCTATCTATCTATCTATCTATCTATCTATCTATCTATCTATCTATCTATCTATCTATCTATCTCACCGCCTACGACATTTATCTTTCATGGTCGTTTCGATAATGGGATCTATACCAAAATTGGTATGGCATAACACGGCTGTACAACGAGCATAAGTGAGTTACTAATAACATGAAAATCATGACACGTATGTTATGAATGTTATGATTTACAATTCATGGTCTTGCTCCTCCTGCGGTGGTTTCGTTCATGTGACATATTGCAAAACTTGTATGGTATGACATGACTGAATGGCAAACATATAGCGTGAAAATAATGACATGCTTGTCTTGTAAGTCATGACTACTCGACACGCTCATAATCCGCTCGCGGTTGTTTCGCTAGCTTCAATTATGCCAAATATGGCATTACGTGACGCGAATGAATCACAAAGGTATATATGACAGATTCAAACATGATAATCATGTCATGCGTGTCACGTAAGAACATGACTACATACCACGCTCAAGATGCACTCGCAGCCATTTCGCTAACTTCACATATACCAAATTTGATGTTACGTGACGTCAATGGATGACGAAGCCCTTACGATGGTTCAAACAAATATGACTGGTGGAAACATGATAATCATGACATGCGTGCCATGTAAAACATGGCTACATGCTACGTTCATAGTGCGCTCGCGGCCGCTTCGCTAACTTCACATATACCAAATTTGATGTTACGTGACTTGAATGGACGACAAAGGTAAATGACACGTCCAAACATGATAACCTTGACTTGCGTGTCATGTAAAATATGACTACCTGTTACGATCATAGTGCGCTCGCAGTCGTTTCGCTATCGAAATTTGGTATATGTGAAGCTACAGCCAAACAGCAGCGAGCGCACTATGAGCGTAGCATGTCATATTTTACATGGCACGCATTTCATGATTATCATGTTTGCACCTGTCATATTTGTTTGCAACATCGTATTGACTTCTCGCATGTGCCAAATTTAGGGTTACGTGACGTGAATGAATGACGAAAGTAATTTGCACGTCCAAACATGATAATCATGGCATGCGTGTCACGTAAAACATGACTACATGCTACGCTCATAGCGCGCTCGCGGCCATTTCGCTACCTTCACATATACCAAATTAGGTGTTACGTGACGTGAGTGAAAGACGAACACAAGTTTCGGGCGCAACCATGATAATCATGATATGGAAGTCATGTACGGCATAATTTACGTCCGCTTCGTAACGTTGTGCTGATTTTAATGTAACAATTCAACCTTCCCCATTCGTGCTTCGCATATCATCGATTCTCACTGTACGTGGGATCTGCCAATTGTTTTTTGCTCAATGTATAACTTCATTTCGAAACAATTCAATCGCATCTGTTTACTTGACAGCTGTTCATAAGCTGTCGTCTCCCCATCCCCCTCCCATGCGCAGGGTAGCAAACCGGCTGCCTATAGGCTGGTTAACCTCCCTGCCGTTCTTTTTCTCATATTTCCCTTCCCTCCTTGTTCATAAGCTGCGCTGTAAGTGCTTTTTGCGTGGCACTTTTCGCTGCTCTACTTGGCGACGGGCAAGCGCGTCGCCGTCCAATTGCAATAACTTCGACAAGAAGCCTCCACAAGATGACGATAGTTATAGCGCGAGAACAAAACGACGACACAGAGACAAGAAGGACGCGAAAGACACGAGCGCTAACTTCCAACTGAGCTCTGCGCAATAAACTCAGTTGGAAGTTAGCGCTCGTGTCTTTCGTGTCCTTCTTGTCTCTGTGTCGTCGTTTTGTTCTCGCGCTATAACTATCGTCATGCCATACCAACTATCCCAAGCTGCCACACTCCACAAGATGACACAAATACCTGTGCTTAGCTTGTCCGTATAGGCGTATAGCTTTCGTATTATGCCGCATCACTCGACAGTTGTAGAGTAGCAAAAGCAGTGGTAGCGGTATTTTTGCGGAACATCATGGGAAGACGATAACTACAGTCAACGATCACAATTCACCGAGAACACCAGCGATTTTTCATATTCTGCACAAGTGTAAAGCACTCGATAAGAACATATTCATAAACATGCAATACATTTCAGATTTTCTTTCCGAGAGAACCTGTGCCACCAAGTATATAGCTTCCCAGATGTATTGTACGTGGCAAAAAACGTCGCAGGATATCACTCGTATTCACCCTGCTGTAACTAATAGCCCTGCTTATATACCTGCACATTTGTAACACACAGAAAAAGAGAGACAGAAGAAGATAAAGGACAGTAAGTTTATCTAAACAAGGAAAGCGAATATACCTAAGTGAGATAGCGAGGCAGTTTCGCATAAAAAATGATAATGAACAAGTATATAGTTGTTCACGTAAGTAAATCCAAATGTTTAAAGAAAATAAAAAAGGCGGACCCCACGTGCAGGGGGAATCGATGATATGCGAAGCACGAATGGGGAAGGTTGATATGTCACTTTAATATCAGCACAACGTTACGAGGCGGGCGTGAATTTTGCTGTACATGACTTGCAGTCATTATTGTCATGTTTGGACGCGTTATTTACCGTCGTCGTCTATTCACGTCACGTAGTATCAAATTTCGGATATGTGGAGCTAGCGAAACGGCCGCGAACGCGCTATGAGCGTGGCATTTCGTTATGTTTTACATGACACGCATGTTATGATTATCATGTTTGGACATGTCATTTACCTTCGCATTCCTTCACGTCCCGTTATACCAAACTTGATATTTGTGAAGCTAGCGAAACGACCGTGAGCGCACCATGAGCATGGCGTGTAGTGGTGATTTACATGACATGCATGTCATTATTTCCACGTTAGGGTATGTCACTCATCTCCGCCATGCAGTCATGTCATACCAGTTTTGCAATATGTGATGTGAACGAAACTACCGCAAGAGCAGCAAGACCATAAAATGTAAAGCATGACATTCGTGAAATACAAGCCATGATTTGCATGTTATGGCTACTCACCTATGCTCGTTATGCAGCCATATTATGGCATACCAATTTTGGCATAGATCTGATTATCTAAATGGCCAGAACAGCTAAATGTCGTAGATAGATACATACATACATACATACATACATACATACATACATACATACATACATACATACATACATACATACATACATACATACATACATACATACATACATACATACATACATACATACATACATACATACATACATACATACATACATACATACATACATACATACATACATACATACATACATACATACATACATACATACATACATACATACATACATACATACGGCCAAAGGCTGCGTATTTGGCCAAGAAATGCTTCGCACTTAAAAAAAAAAACATTGCACACCTTCTGAATTCCAAAGTGTCTTCGGCGAAATCCTGTCACCATTCATATAACTCTGGCATGTGTATTTTTAATTTTTTTTGCGTGTGTAGAATTCAGTATAGCCTTGATAGCCTTTGAAATCGGGGGAACCCACGTTCCTGGGGGGCGCTTCTCCAAACCGTTTGCTTTGGGATCGCTTGCCGGCACGCCTGCGCTTCCCCTGTGACAGCAGCGCTAGTTGGTTTCCGCTCAAACCGCAAGTATTAGTTGGCAGCAAATATAGGCACTACACGTGTTAATAATTAAAGGTTATTCGTTGCATTTCATATTGTTTTGTTCAGTTAATTATAATAGTCAAAATACCGTTTAAAATTTCCAGGATGTTCAAGTTTTCCTAAATGCAACCAGCGACAGAATAGTGGGTCTCTATTATGAGACAACCAAAGAACACCTCCGACGTGGCAGGTGTATCCGTAACCTTACTACCTATCGAAGAACGGCGGGACGGCTTTAAGCTCTCCCATAGTAGAGTACCCAGTACTCTAAATCATGAGGCAGTTGTATCCGTACTGTTCGACTTTATAAGGGACGGCTTTAAGCTCTCCCATAGTAGAGTACCCCGTACTCTAAAACGTTACCCACTTTTTTCTACCCCCCCCCCCCCCTTTCACTCATATTGAGGCCCACGGGACGGCTTTGTGCTCTCCCGTAGTTGATTACCAAGTGCTCAAAATCGTTAAATCGTTAAACGTTTTCTAAATACAACCTTCCTTGCGCAGGCTTAAGGGGCAGCCTTTTAGGGAGAGCTCGTTGCTCTCCCATAGTTGGTACGAAGTATACTTGAAGTACCTTGATGCTTTTAGAAACACACTGTACCACAACAAGAACACTCGTGGCATCGTTGCAGTGAAGCCAACAAAAAACTTGTAACATGCGGTTTTCGTGAACACAACATCCCGTTTTCGTACATAAAAAAAATGGCAATCCCACGTACAGTCTGAATCGATGATATGCGAAGCACGAATGAAGAAGGTTGACGTGTCACTTCAAAATGAGCTCAACGTTACGAGGCGGACGTGAACTATGCCATACATGACACGCATGTCATTATTATCATGTTTGGACGTGTCACTTCCCTTCGTCGTCCATTAACGTCACGTGATACAATATTTGGTATATGCGAAGCTAGCGAAACAGCCGCAAGCGCATCATGACCGTGGTGTGTCGTCATGTTCTTACATGACATGCATATAATTATTATCATCTTTGCACCAGTTTATACCTTAGTCATCCATTCACGTCGCGTAGCACCAAATATGGTATATGTTAAGCTAGCGAAACAACCGCGAGTGCACTATGAGCATCGCACGTAGTCATGCTATGCTCATGGCATGCACGTCATGATTATCATGTTAGAACGTGTATTTTACCTTCGTCGTCCGTTCGAGTCGCGTAATACAAAATTTGGTTTATGCGGAGCTAGCGAAACGGCCGCAAGCGCATGCATCATGAGCGTGGAATGTAGTCATGTCCTTACATTACATGCATATCATGATTATCATCTTTGCACCAGTTATATACCTTAGTCATCCATTCACGTCGCGTAGCACCAAATATGGTATATGTAAAGCTAGCGAAACAACCGCGAGTGCACTATGAGCATCGCACGTAGTCATGCTATGCTCATGACATGCACGTCATGATTATCATGTTAGAACGCGTCTTTTACCTTCCTCGTCCGTTCGAGTCACGTAATACAAAATTTGGTTTGATCTATCTATCTATCTATCTATCTATCTATCTATCTATCTATCTATCTATCTATCTATCTATCTATCTATCTATCTATCTATCTATCTATCTATCTATCTATCTATCTATCTATCTATCTGTCTGTCTGTCTGTCTATCTGTCTGTCTGTCTGTCTGTCTGTCTGTCTGTCTGTCTGTCTGTCTGTCTGTCTGTCTGTCTGTCTGTCTGTCTGTCTGTCTGTCTGTCTGTCTGTCTGTCTGTCTGTCTGTCTGTCTGTCTGTCTGTCTGTCTGTCTGTCTGTCTGTCTGTCTGTCTGTCTGTCTGTCAGTCAGATCTATCTGGCCGCTTACGTTTGGGTGCTCTTGTGGTCACCCCCTTAGCCCCGCCGCGGTGGTCTAGTGGCTAAGGTACTCGGCTGCTGACCCGCAGGTCGCGGGTTCGAATCCCGGCTGCGGCGGCTGCATTTTCGATGGAGGCGCAAATGTTGTAGGCCCGTGTGCTCAGATTTGGGTGCACGTTAAAGAACCCCAGGTGGTCGAAATTTCCGGAGCCTTCCACTACGGCGTCTCTCATAATCATATGATGGTTTTGGGACGTTAAACCCCACATATCAATCAATCAATCACCCCCTTAACTTGGCGTGAAGCCAAATAAGCATAAAAGGGTAAGATGGTTTGACGAGTGTGACACGCAAGTGAAGACATGAATAACGTGACAATCCTGTCGCGTGCATCGCCAAGCACTTCTCGCCAAACAATGGCACATACCCACAGGCGGTTACGTGCCGCTAATATGCGGGTATATGCCACAGGTGATTCGCACCTAGTATCTAGCCCTTCAGGAACGTCGAGAACACACATGGGCAATTTTAACGTGCCAGCGTTAAGAAATAAATACCCGACATCGGTAGCGTTGACCCGACGAATGCAAAGAATAATATTCAGGGTCCCAATTGTAATTGAACCGAAACATTCTGCGTGGCAATGTAACATTTTACCACAGAGCTACGCCAGGTCTCGGAATAACTTTTCGAATAGACGCTAATCTTCGTGAAACGTCAATAATGGTTGCAGTGCTGCCTACCCAATTGTATAAACATTACATACGTACTCCTTTGGTGCAGCCGAAACGTCGGGTTAACGTCATTTGTGGTTAGTTGCCATGCGCTGAAGTTGATTTATGTAGCAGTTTCCAGGCCCAGCATCCACGCGAGCATCAGCGCTTCATATCAGCTTCTGGTGTTGCTGATACGCATGTTCCATTCGGCATCGTTGCGCAAGTGCAAACAATTGATTATATAAACATCTGCGACTCTTCAACATATGTCTGTGCGTGCAACATTTGTACGCATATTTAGCGTCATTCCATTACATGTCACTCAATCATGAAACTGCAACACGGTCAACTTTCCTCCGCATGCTTCGCATAACGTCGACTCCCAGGTACGTGGGATCTGGCGAATTTTTTTTTCCCGCGTGCTTCGTCTATACGAAACGCGCACCCTGCAATCCGATGCGGCGCGCGACCCCGCATGGGATTGGACCACCACATGGTGCAAATTGCGTCTCAGTGAGCTACGGACAAAAATGACGATTTTGTGAAATTTGTGATTTTTTTTCTCGTAAATTGTAGCAGCTTGAGAGGTCTAAAAATATCTTTTCTCGCAATATATCTTTTATGAAATAAGTATTCACTGTTCAGATATTCATACACAGTGCAGTATTGCAAGAGAAAAAATGCAAGCATAACACGTTTTAGGTAAATTCTTGGGGGCGTATCTGGCAGAAAAACTGCACTAATATTACTGAGCTTCAAATGCCTTTACACAGGCACATTTACTTAACATGTAGACCAAATTTGGTATAAAAAGAAGGAGTGGTACTTTTAAAATAAAATTTCCACAAACAACCAGATGACATTCCGGGATGTTCAGAAGGCAACCACGTGACCAACGTTTTTTTTTCTCGCCGAAATATTTTAGTAGTTCACTGCTTTCAAAGGAATAAGTCAGCACGATTTTTTTTGAAATACATTTGAGATGGTCGCCAAAATGGCTGGGACGCTTGGCATAGAATGACCCCATACGAGATTGCACGAGACCTGAAAAGTGCACGTGCACCGCACTACTCGTTATGGCTTGCAATTAAGATCCGCGAACATTCTTAAAGAGAAACTTTGCGGCAGGCGGGCGCATGTTTTAAGGGTCATGCATCAGATTAGCAGAAAATGCTGCTAATACTTTTGACGTACCCGTCCTCGTTACGTTATTACGTGCACTGTATGATGTGTTGAGAGGGTCATGGTGATGCCTGTTTTTCCGAGGAACCTTTGGAGATACCACACAAACGCGCCTGCTCGACTTCCTCTTACAGACGTCCGAGCTAAGGCCGAATTTATCTCGCGATTTTCTTGGGTCTCCTCCAGTTGAGTGGTGCGTTTTCTTTGAACATACAATGGAAATTTCGATATTGTGTTATGCCTTTTCACGTCTTTTTTTTTTTTTTTTTTGAGATTGTCGACTGCCGTGCCTTTCTACGAAACAAAAAAAAAAAAAAACGACAGCACTTCTAGCGTTGAAATTCCGTCGTCTAGAATACGACGCGTTCTATAATCAGCGAGCCGATGGCCTTTACCAGGCCCCCTGGCGCCTCGTCTATATGGATGCAACTGTGGGAATCGGACATCCTATGCGCGCTGTTCTGCGCCGCCTGGCGGGCGGCGTTTCGCCAGCGATGGCGGCGGCGACCTGACACCCTCCTTGCGTGGCGCCGCGCGTCGTAAATGCGAACGGGCACCTGTTGTGCCATGCATGCTTCTTCTTATGTTTTTTCTTTGCCGTGCTCCTCCTTATCTGCTGCGGTGTCGCTTTCTCGGCCGTTGGGAGCGCCAGTGGAATCTCACGTGGCGGTGGGAACGAGGCGTCTGTGCCGCACGGGAACGTGGCTCCCTCTCTTTCACCTCTGATAAAGGCGCCGTAGCACGCGCAGACTATCACGTGCGGCGAGTGGTTTATATTGCTCGGGACTGCGGCTGTTTTTTTTTGTTTTCTTTAACTATAGTGTACACGCACGCCACCGCCGGCATCCTGTGCATGTGGCGTGAGTGTATTACGGTGCCTTTTGTTTTCTTCTTTTTGGTGCACGTGGGGATCAAATGCGCATAAAGGGACGTCAAGAAGGTGAAAGCTTGCGTCCCGCTCTCGGTGTGCTTATTCTGGAGCGTCGCTGCAGTCGTTGCTACAGCGCGCTTTGGCCTATTTATTCAAGGTGGAAAGCCAAGGCTAACGCTGCGAATCTTCTGGTTATCTCGTATTGCATAGCCGTCAATCTCGTCGCCTACCGATCGGCCTTTCAGAAGCTATGTCTGGTTGTGAACCAAGACAAACTGCGTGTTGCGCCGTACTGTACGAAACTAATCAGTTACAATGCTGCAATAACACCAACATTTCAATGCGCAAGTGTATTTCGGGAGCCGTACAGTGACGACAGCTTTGAGACAACGTATCTCGGAAGAATTCACGGAATGCGTCCCGTGCGCTCAGAGCTAATGAAAGACAACTATATCGAGCCACTCCGCTTGCGCAGGAATTCTCACCAGATTTTACTCTTCCTCCTGACTATACCATGTTGCTATCTACCCCAACGAGTGTCCGCGCCTATTAGTGAATAGAGTGACTCTATATGTCAAACATGCATTCGTGCAGCCAGTGGTGGTTTGGCATTTCGAGGAAGAGCATCATCTCCCCTCAGAAATTTTTACACTTCGCATGTGCGTAACACGCTCGTGTACAAACAACCGCTCGACCGTGATATCTGAGGGGGGGGGGGGGGTACTCCCGATAAATTTCTGGACACGCCTCTGTCAACTATATTCCTTTTAATGTTATGACTGAGAACCGATCCGATAATAACCAGCAGTTGTTTCGTATTCAAATACTAGGGACAAGTGAAGCTCCTTATTCGCGGTGAGATCGGGCTATAGGTGGCAGCACCGTCCCCGCGCAAGTGTGGATAGGCAGTCGGCGGCGAGTATACAAATACACGCAGTGGTGCTTCGTTGCATGCGGTCTGAGCAGATTGTCGGCGTATACAACGCGTTGACTACAGTTTACTGATAATATCTATGCTCTTCTCTACTGAATGGATGCACGACGCCTATGCAACGTTAGCATTACCCGCGAGTAAAGCGCATTCTGTCTTTCATAAACATGCTCCCGCTGGGTGATTCTCACGCTTTCGCACTGAATCACGCCTCTGCTGTTGTTTGCACGTGGTTAGCATGTGTTCCGCCTGCTACGCGCTGGTGTAGCATGACTGAACTACTTATTTACGTCTTTTTCATCTGCATATAACAAAAAAGAGAGAAAGATCGTAGAAAGACCCCGTATCTTTGCGATTAGTTCACTACTAACGTTCGCACCTTATACGCATATGATTTTTTTTCTCTCTCATTCTGCTCATTATGAAATGTGGGACAGTCGATAAGTCTAGTCAGGAAAGCTTGGTGGCTGGCGGCGCTTTCCGCTAAATTGCGTTTACCACGTGTTCGCACATGTTCTTGCACTAGTAAAACTATAAAAATCTTATACAAGAGTTCAGCAGAAAGCTTTTATCGCTGGATTACGTGCATGATAGTGCTACAACAAAGGCCCGGTTAATGGGACAAGGATGTTTCGTTTTTCAGACAAAAAAATGACCACTGCCTTCCGTCGGTCACTAACAATGCCACACAAACGCTGAAGACAATGTTAAAAAGATGAAATTTTCAGCGAAATTATACGACATTGTGTATAAGGTATACCGTCTGAATTAATTTTCAACGTCTGGGCTTTTTAAAGCGTTCTAAAACCTAAGCACACGGTTGCGCACGGTAACTCAGTATTACAATGTAAGTACAGAGGTCTCACAGTTTGTGATAGGAATATTTTTATGTAGTGGTACCACGGTCAAATGAACGCAACTAAGGCCCCTCGCATCATCGATAAACTACAGTGCTGTTAGTTGTACACCTACCAACAGCGCGCAAGTGCATGTCCTAGAGCCTCCCCCCCCCCCCCCCTTTTTTTTTTTACAACCAAGTCGCTATGAAACGCTGCACGTTTGGGAGGATGCCAAGAGCATTTTGCACTTGACGTCCAATGGATAACCGCTGCGCTATCCCCTGCGCCACGGTCATTCATTGTAGCCGTTACAAACGCGCCTTTTAGATATCACAATTTCATTTCGCACTGTTATCGTACAGTGTGGTAGTGTCTACCACTGTGAGCGGTAAAGTAATGCATCATGCGAAAATCCTGAGGCCCGTTTGCTCAGATTTGGGTGCACGTCAAAGAACCCCAGGTGGTCGAAATTTCCGGAGCCCTCCACTGCGGCGTCTCTCATAATCATGTGGTGGTTTTGGGACGTTAAATTCCACACATCAATCAATTAATCAATCAATCAATCATCATGACCGTGGCTTCCACGATCAGCTTGTGCAGCGAATCTATACTATACGCGCACGTCCCATTCGACGCGTTTCCTATAGAAGTGCAATTTCGACAACGCCTTAACACACCGCAAAATGCTAACCTTAGCCCAAGCGTCGGTCTGGCTCATAGCATCCGTCCATGCAAAAAATATCTCTACCACGCGCGCCTGCCTCGCTTTGCTGTAACATCGTGTTCCTCGCTTACGTTCTCCCCGAGAAAAATCGTGGCTGGTCTACATGGGAGGCATGACGCGCGTTGCGTTTCCCTCGACCGTGGTGTTCATTAACTTCCACCACATGCCGTGGGATGGCGATCTCAGCCCAAGTTCTGCGTCTGGTCAGCGATGCTCTTCTGGCTGTCAGACCGCTTTCTCTGATTGCGCTCTCACCACTGACTACTACATCTACCTCGAGGGTTTGTCTAATCACTGGTCATGGACGTTAGTCGCCGGGGTGGAGATGTACCACCAAGCGTCAACGTCAGTGCGTCCTCATTAAACGATGCTACCAAACACCAACAGACGTTATGCAAGCTCCCTTATATCATGAAATGTACATTTACCATTCAATTACTTGTGTAAGGACACGTTTTACTTTCGTATTGTTCTGATTCCTTTTTCAGGAGATAGAGAGAGAAATGATCAACTATGTTTCAAAGGAGCTTGCTCCGTTTGCAGGGGGGGGGGGGGGGGTGTCTCTCGTCGTTGCGCCGGTGGCTAGTGCTCAGTGCTCCCGCTAGAGGCGCAGCTGTGCTCTTCGTTTCAAGAGTGATCAATAGATGGCGCTCCACGCGTGCTCTAATTTGATGGAACCACGCCTACATATAAAGCTCGCTCGTGCGCTTCCTCTCTTTCGCCGTACATCACTCAGTGCGCTTCGATACCGCTACCAACCGTGAACACAGAAGAACTAAGGTGGTGGAGCGGAGGGCTCGCAAGGCGGCTGCAGTGCGGGCTCCTCCGGGTCCGCGTGTTTGAGCGACGCGAGATGCATATAAGGTAGAAGTCATTCATTACGATGATTCTCTTTGGTTAGATATCGTATCGGATCTCGAGCTAAAACAGCTCTGCTGTTAAAATAAATGAAGCGAATTTATTCGATGCAGTACATCGGCTCTGGAGAGAAAGCGAATTTATGTGTAAGTGCATACAAAATCGGCGTTCCTTATCTGATCGTTTAGAAGGCGATGAACAGTTCGGCTTGTTGGTTTGCCAATACTCGTTAAATGTTGTGCGTAGAAGACGTCGACAAGAACAGAGTGACGCACACGGATTGCGCACAATGTACAGAACGCGTTAACTTGTATGCCTAGATACAAAACCACATCGCGCATGACAGCCAGTCGTGCGCAATGTGGTTAGTCATCTGAATGATGTGCTTCAAAATGCTCAGCACATATCGATTTCTTTTTAGATGTGAAGCTTTTTACCCCAGTATTCACAAACGCTCCTCCACTTGACTTTCACCCTTCACTTGACAGAGTTGAGCACTGCGCCACCACTCGGCTGAAAATGACGCTGCGCTACTCAAGAGTCGCAGCAGATCATCGCTGATATGCAGTGATTTTTTGTGCCTAGAG
This sequence comes from Rhipicephalus microplus, assembly GCF_043290135.1. Classification (NCBI taxonomy): domain Eukaryota; kingdom Metazoa; phylum Arthropoda; class Arachnida; order Ixodida; family Ixodidae; genus Rhipicephalus; species Rhipicephalus microplus. The sequence goes on along the minus strand of NC_134710.1, from coordinate 149,845,628 downwards.
ATTGCGCTCCCATCGGCCTTCTCAAGTGAACGCGAAGCATTGAGTGACGGGAAGTTCTAGAATACGGGGGTGAGGGTCGAGCTCAATTCGGTGTGGTGGTGGTGGTAGTGGTTAGAAGATGAGAAAAGGCACCTAATTTCTGGAACCCGGTCGGGAGCACGGCGCAGTGCCTGCGGGGAAGGGAAAAGGGAGAAAAGTGGAAAGAAGAGGAAAGATTAATTGAGCAGTGGAACGGTCGTCATCAACAGAAGCAGCAGTCGAGAAGCAAGGGTAGGGGTGGCAAGGACCCCATCCTCAGCGGTAGGCGATTCGGTGTGAGGTCACACCTCAATTCGGTGTGACACCTCAATTCGGTGTGAGGTGTGACTACACTTACAGCGCGTGCGCGCCCTTCCCACTCTCGCTATGCTACGTTCCCCTTCCCTCTCTTCCGAGTCGCCGGCAAAAGCAACGAAACGCCTCCTCGGTAGCGCCGCGTCCACACAACCACTGCGCATGTGCACCCATGCCCCTCTCTCTCCTATGCTTCTACCTCCTACGCTCCCCGCGGAAAGGCCTTCCACGTTTCCTCGAGACAGCGCCACTCTTGTTCGAGCTACCGAACAGAGCGGAGGTCTCTCTGCGCGTTCGGTCACGGCCGGGCTAGACTGCATGTGCGCTCGCTCGCGCAGGTGCAGTCTAGCCCGGCCGTGGCTCGGTGTGGGCTGTTAATTTCGCCAGCGCGTGTTGCCACCTGGGTGGCACGCTCTACTCGAGTACGGCTCGCGTACTCGTACCTTCCGCACCGGATCGCCTGCCTGTCATGACCTGCTGTCCGTCATGGAACAGACCTGCACCTTCAGAGTCCTCATCGCTGTGGTAGGCTCCCCGAAGAAGGGGTAAGGTAAGGGACAGCTGGCAAATGCCAATGCCTTTATCAACCTTCTCAACGCACTGCCGTCATCATGGAAGCCACCATCCAGCACACCGGCTCAGTGCAGTTGAACTAAATGTATTCGATCTCGGCCACGGCATGCCCAAGTTCCTGTGTAGACGCTATTTCCGTGCGTGTGCCTGAAGTAATGAAGACGGATGTGCGTACGCAAATGGCGTGTGATCTATGGCGAGCGCATTGCATTCTTTAATATTCACGTTGGAGCCCGCGTGCCGATCGGCGTATTTTGCGAATTGTCATGTGCTTTACACTACAGCTGATGATTGACATGTGGGCTTTAACGTCCCAAAACCACCATATGGTTATGAGAGACACCATAGTGGAGGGCTCCGGAAATTTTGACCACCTAGGGTTCTTTAACGTGCACCCAAATCATGAGCACACAGGCCTACAGCGTTTTCTCCGCCATCGACAATGCAGGCGCCGAAGGCGGGATTCGATCCCGTGACCCTTGGGTCGACAGCCGAGTGTTTTAGCCGCTAGACCACCGCGGCGGGGCTTTACACAACAGCTGAGATCGGCCGCTCAATTCTGACGCGTATTGCGGCCCACATGAATGCGCGTGCGCGCAAAGTTGAGCATCTGGTGTACAAAGTGCGTTAACATTCTATTGCGATCTGTCTCTAGAGGAATATTTTTGACCCCACTGTGTTAAGTGAGCTGCTCTGAGATGCCTTTTAAATCTGTCATTCGATCGCCAGTTCATTTTGCTCTCGATTTCTCTGGTATCTCGTCGTGCGGTTTTACCTTGTCTCCGTTGCCTGATGTATAATTTCCCCTTGGCATTATATTCTCTTGTGCCACGTGCATCTGAGCGCTTGGCATCGTCGCCGCCACAGTTTTTTTCGGTACAGCTCTGCACGGCCCCGTACTGCTTCTTATCCGCGCCTAACGCACAAAAATGCCATCACGCCATGGACGACGTCTTTCAGGCCGTGCACGGTTTTGTGTATGCTATGTATCTGCGATAAAGCATCCACGTGGCGTTCCACATCACAACTAACGTGCGGGAAGTGCGCCCCATGTTGATTTTGAAACTGGAGCGGAAGCAAAGGCAAAGCGCTCTGCTAAGAAAAATGAACCGTGTAATAATAGCAGCATCTTTTTTGTCTTCATTGTCCTACAATCAAATGATCATTAACGATAACCCGTCACGATGGTCTAGTGCTTGGTTCTGGCTCTCGACTGTTGACCAGAACGCCGCTAGATGGAATCCCGGCCGCGTATTTGGAATTGCTGGCCCCGCATCGCACGAAAGAGGGAAAAGAAAGAGTGCGAGGAGGACGCCAGTGCCAGCCTCAGGATTGCTCGCGCGCTATTGGTTCGCCTCTGGAGGTGACGTGCGCGCTGGTGACGCAGCGACACCTGGTAGGTGTTCTGTGGCGACACCGGCTAAACTTGCACACCTGCACCTCGTTTTCAGCCATGCTCCCCGCTCTGCCATAGACCCTCTCCGGCTAAGCTGCGCAGCCCCCGCCATAATGCAAACTGTATTTTCTCTGCATTTTTATCTTAAAAGCTGTATACAGTCGTCACCTATGCATATATTTTCTTCAATATATCCCACAAAATTTCCCGATCAACGTTGCCATACGCCCCAGTGATGTTCAGATAAGCTACGTATAATGGCCTGTTTTCTATTCATAGATATTTCTATACACTTACTAAGATACAGACAGGTTATCACCTAACCGCTTGTAGATTCGGAATCCATTCCGAATCCCCCAAAATATCATATTGCTCTGCCCACGTTTCAATCTTTAATTTCGCTGCCTGCATTACCAACCTGTATAGCACAGATGTAATGAATAGCGGTCTGTACGAGTGAATGTTATCCTTTTCTCTTTTGCCTTTATAAATTAGGTTCTTTCTACTTTTCCGCTCATTTACCGGTATTTCATTCTCCTGTAAGTACTTCTCTACGGATCTCAGCAGTGCTTTTTAGTGCTAAGTCCTAGGTAATTCGTGAGGTGGACGGGAACCCCATCTAATCCCGGAGGCGTATTTGGAATTGCTGGCCTCGCATCGCAAGAGAGAGGAAAAAGAAAGAGTGCGAGGAGGATGCCAGTGCCGGCCTCAGGATGGCTCGCGCGCTATTGGTTCGCCTCTGGAGGTGACGTGCTGGTGACACGCGCTCTGGTAACGCAGCGACACCGACTAAACTTGCGCACCTGCACCTCATTTTCAGCCATGCTTCCGCTCTGCGACCCTCTCCGGCTGAGCGGCGCAGCCCCTCCATAATCTGTGGTAACGAGGGACGGGGTCTGGGTTATACAATAAGGTAGGGAAGAAAAGACTTCAGTTGGGTGCTCGAGCTGCCTATTCAGACGCCGCGGAAGCCTCTGAGAGGGCATTGCTAACTCCCCCAAGATTGCCCGCTTCATGGTAATTTGAAGCAAAGACACGGGGCGAATTTTCGCTCAGCCGCCGAGTCACGGAAACACAGAGAAGTGTTTACGGCATTTCCATCCTGCCTCACCACCCTCGCCCCTTCGGTGTCTTGAATGGATCGCTACCGTGCGGCGCGGTGAGCGAGTGAATTTCGATAAGATGGCGATAGCACGGTGATGGTTTCGAAGAGCGAAGAGGTTCCGACTGTCAACGTGAAGTGCCTCCGGGACGCCTTCAGCACAGACAGCAGCAATGCAACTAATACGTCGTGGATCGTCCTATTAGTTGCTTTGCTGTAGCTGGCGAGCCACTCGTGCGCATCCGTCCGTGCAGAGGTCGACGAGGAGGCACTTCACGTCAGATGGGCCGGCCGAAATGGCGTCTATTTCGCACGTAAATGTGTGCGAGGCTTCCATTTCATTCGGAACCGCGTCATTGACCGAAACACGCTTCACGTTTGCTGTGTTGGCGTCTAATTCAGACGTGAGTGGGCGTCTGCTGTGATAGTCGGAATCGCGTTTCTGCAAGGGCAGTTGAAACTAGTATGGTGTGTGACAGAAGTGCGATGCATGTGATTGAACGTCAGATGGTAATTTTCAACTTTAATTCCCGCATGAGCGTCGACCATGCCCGCAGTGCCGCGTATGATGTAGTGGTTGATTGAATAAAACAACAAAAAAAGTCACTCTTCTACAACTCTTGCGGGTAGCACGGTTCGGCTCAGCTCTTACAGGGAGAGGGAAATAGAGATGCGGAAGGGAAACGTAGAGAAAGAGTGTGGCGGCAGGTGGTGGGTGCTTCCCTACGATGGAACAGCCGGAAAAACTCCACACATTCCATCGCGGGCACGTGCGTGCGTCACCAGCACGTCACCTACAGGCGTGCACGTCCCCTACAGAGAGGAACCAATAGCGCACGAGCAATTCTGGCGCTGGCGTCCTTCTCGCACTCTTTCTTTTCTCTCTTTCGTGCGATGCGGGGACAGCAATTCCAAATACGCATCCCGGCCGCGGCGCGCCCGCATTTCGATATGGAGGCGCGTGTGCCTATAGGTGTGTGTTAGAGATAACCAGAATGCACTATTTCCACAACCCTCCACTTCGGTGTCTATCACCATCATTTCGTGATTTTGGGAAATAAAATAGCAATTATTAATAATAATGACTAACATTAAACATATTGTTATGATTGCAACCACATTCAGTACGGGCTGTGTGGCTCATGCTAGTAGGGGTGTAACGCTCTCACACGCACACACACACGACGTGCGAAAACCAACAATGGCGTTTGTCCGAATAACATTGGTCGGTGAACTCGCTCAGATCTAGCCGTGAGTCCAGGTGAGTAACATTTTGGTGAGTCGTGTCCGAGTGAGTCCGGTTGAAGAAAATTTTTGTCATTATGAGTCCCAGTGAGTTCGGCTCGGTAAAGCTTTAGTAAGTGCAAAATGTATTTCTTGAGCGACTTCGACTTTCTTTTGCGGACCTAAGCCGAATAGTCATATGCATATACCCTTCAAAGTGATGTGCACTGTATTGAATGAATGGCTCGCATCACGGTGTATAGACTTGTTGCAATCAGTGATCCTATGCAGTGGTTGCTTTTGTTATGTAATCTTATTAGGAACATAGGCGCTATCCAGTGATCTGCTGCACACGGCACGGGTTCTCAAACACCTGTATAATTTCCCGTTAAGCAATGAACGCGCACTGAAACATATGTGCGCATCGAACTGCTTGCGTGACGGCGATGAACACGCTTGGGAACATGTGGAATCACGTGCAAGGTCGGTGTTTTGCTGCGACCGAGTGCAAGGAGGCCCGTCCTGGAGGTATGGCTTATCCGTGTAGCGTGCGCTGTGCAACAAAGGCATTGTGCTCTTTAAGCTGTATTCACACGGTGGGCGGATCAGTCATGTGACGTGGTTCTGATCCCTCGGCAACCAGCATTTACAGGACAGGGGACAGTTCACGCTGCAAGCGAGAATTTCGGCATTGCTTCCCGAGGATCTCAACCGTGGTTTGGGCCTTTGTCGTTTAACAACGACTCGCTCCGCGTGGACCGAAGCGGGGATGCGAGAAAGGCTGACGTAGTACGCACTCTCCCGACTTGTATTGTGATTTCGCCCGTCGAGTGAATAAAGCTTCTTGGGACTTATATTTATGGACGAAACTTCACAGGGAACTTGAGTAGCCACTAAACGCATCATGTTGATGGCGATGCGCTGCCAAGTCCGATAGCACTTGCGCTTGCACAGTGGTGGATCCAGAAAAAGCGGTCGCCCCCCGCCCCCTCAAAGCATGGGTTACGTACGACCCCTCTCGTCAGTGCCTTTCATCCACCTCCTACACTGTAAACGAAAATAAGCCAAGATGGGAGTAAATGACTTGTCCTGTAGCGCACGCCCAGATGGGGGCTTTAAAAACTCCGTTCATAGGGAGTAAAAAATTTACTCCCCTATAGAAGGGTTTTTTAAAGGATTGCGGGGAGTTTTTGTTTACATCCATCGGGGAGGTTTCTGAGGCAGCTATGGGAGTAAATGTTTACTTCCATCGGGGAGGTTTTTCAGGCAGCTATGGGAGTTTATATTTACATCCATCAGAGAGGTTTCTCAGGCAGCTATGAGAGTTTATATTTACATCCATCAGAGAGGTTTCTCAGGCAGCTATGGGAGTTTATATTTACATCCATCAAAGGTTTCTCGGGCAGCTATGGGAGTTTATATTTACTTCCATCAGAGAGGTTTCTCAGGCAGCTATGGGAGTTTACATTTACATCCCTGAGAGGGGTTTCTCAGGCAGCTATGGGAGTTTATATTTACATCCATCAGAGAGGTTTCTCAGGCAGCTATGGGAGTTTATATTTACTTCCATCGAGGAGGTTTTTCGGGCAGCTATGGGAGTAAATGTTTACTTCCATCGGGGAGGTTTCGCAGGCAGTTATGGGAGTATATCTTTGCATCCTTCGGGGGGGTTCTGCAGGCATGCAGCTATGAGGGTATATGTTTATGTTCATCAGGGTGGTTTTGCAGGGAACCGTAAAACTTTTGTTATGTATAACAGAGGTTATGAAGGATGATCTGTGAGCATTTGTTAGCATACATGAGTTATAAGCAGCTTTCAGAATCTTTAATTGATTTTTATGCTTGGCAATGCACAAAAAGTTTGCCATATAGAAATGCAAACGAAAACAAGTATTGTAATACATTGTGAAGTGAAATTTATTTCATATTTATTGCACACATGTATTACACATTGAAAAAAAATTAACTAAAATGGTAATAACAGTGTCACTTCTGAAGACGGAATTACGAAAAACAATGTTGTTGACTAGTAGAGGTCACAACATTGGAAGCTTTGTTCCATAGCATTCAAGAACAAAAATAAAAAAAATTGATAACACTATACCAATCAGAAACGCAAACTATGAATTACTTAAAAGAATCTACCCATTCAAACAAGGTATATGGAGAATAACTTTTATAGAATAATTGTTCATAATCATGCTGCAAGCAAATTTTGTCACTCCGAACACTCATTGCATTCCAGAAGTGTTTTGTCGGACTAGTTGGTAAAAGATGGTAAAAGGTAAAAACAGCACGAACTACAACTGCTGACGAAGAAAAAACCGACAGGACCAGTGCTGAATTAAATGCATTCACAATTGATGCAGCTACAACTGAGCATTACTCCCCTTTACAGCATTGCAGCGAGACAGTGAAAGCCTCAATGGCACTGAAGATATTGCACTACATAAATAGGTGAATAAGCAATGAAACCCGAAAAGCTCGTTAGGCACAGAGAAAGGTAGTTTCATTGTATAAAATACCTTTATAATACATTGGCTGGTAGCTTGACCATAAATGATTTGCCATAACTTCATCCCTTTACATTGCAATAAACTAGACACACTTAACCTTATAAATTGAAACCAATTTTGACAGAAACTAGGGCATTAAAGAATAGCTTTTTCCTGAAAACTATAGCAAACCGGAATCAACTTCAACACACTAAAGGAACCCAGTCGAAGTCCGATAGCGCTTGCTCAGTGGCGGATCCAGAGAAAGCGGTCGCCCCCCCCCCCCGCCCCTTCGACGCATGGGTTATATACGACCCCTCTCGTCAGTGCCTGTCATCAACCTCTTATTACCGATTAGGACCGATGAGCAGGATGAAGGCGAGCTCGAATGAACAGTATGGATGCTGTGTACAGCCGTGATGGAATTGTTGTGAATATAGTAACTACAAAAACAAAAGAACCATGATTCCCTCCCCAGTTATACATCAAGCGACTCCCCATGAAATGGTTATTTGAATCGGACACTGCCTCTGCATGATTCATATTAAAGATATATGCTCAAAGTTTCGTTCCCTACAAATGCATCGTCAGGGTATACCTACTTGTGTGCAGGATAATAAAACGACATAGACAATCCGAGTTTGAAATGAATTAAAGTTGTCACGGGACCTTTAATTATGAAAAAATTTAAAATGCTCGTACCACCATTCTCGCCTTGTCACTTTCATGAATTCGATCTAGTTCTCGTGGTTTCGCGTGTCTGTGCACCGAATGGCGGCAGTGCCTATACATGAGCAACAGCGTCCCTGGCAGTACACGAAAACTACAAGAAATGCTGATCACGATCATACGCCGGCATATCCGGTGGCGCGTAGCGCGAAATCTCGTGAAAGAGATCGAATTTCCGAACGTGCTTAACCGAGAATGCTTCTCTTGCGTGCTTCTTCACGTGACCGCTAACAATGTGCACTTCGCTTTACCGCGAGAAAGGCCATGCCTCTGCGTGGTAATTGGCACATCACCTATACACTCGCTTAACTTATGAGCAAGCTTGCGCCTTTTAGTTACACAAGGGTGCTTACGACCAATTGTGAAGTGAATAGTGTTGTCAGTTGAACAGGTCGGTCAGTGATACAAAATTTATGATGAAGATAGGGCCTTGCGCATTTGGCACCAGGGATACCGCGAGATTTTCATGGAGCTCTGCAGATCTCTTGTAGTTTCGCTGTGACATCGCGTGGTGCGAGTATGATAGCTTGTTGTGCCTCGCCCAAGTTCCACGTGGTCTTCGCGGCCTGCTGGCACCTGGCAGCTGTTGATGAGTCAACCCTGCACCGGGACGGCGACGGACGCGGACAATCTGGAAAAACCACGTCGCCGGCTCCTCTTGACACAAAAGTCGTTGGCCAAGCTTTTGTCAGCCGCCGAGAGCAACACTCCGAAGCAGCGTCGACCCAGCAGCTGTACGGGGTATTCTGCCTTGCTTGAGTCAACCTGGCTGCATCAGGGAGCGACTTTGCGCATGGGATTCCACGTCATCTCACTGTGGTGCCACGCTGGCGCGTGGGGGTCTCCCTCACCAAACAGCGAACTGGGCATGTCTTGCCCCTTTCCTAGGTTCAGAGGGAGGCGGTGTTTGGCTTTCCCTCTTCGGGGACGGAGAGGAAGACGACG